>NW_011887836.1:122684-384528 GCF_000806365.1 Fopius arisanus
GTTAACCTGATACTTTTTCAAAAATTTTCAATTTTCACAGTTCAGTGAATACCTCCTCGATGCTCATGTTACCCTGATACTTTTTCAAAAATTTCAAATTTTTCAATTTCAGCGAATACCTCCTCGACGTTCATGTTCCCCTGATACTTTTTCAAAAATTTCGAAATTTCAAATTTCAGTGAATACCTCCTCGATGTTCATGCACCCCTGATACTTTTTTGAAAATGTTCAATTTTTCAATTTCAGTGAATACCAATTTTGTAACACATAAAATAAAATTCATCCAGTTGACTGGTCCCTCTGACAGCGGGACTGCTTTTGAGACAGTTACCGAGTCGGCTGACGGGACGACACCCATGTTGCGAGTAGTGCCCTCCCTCTCTTGGGGTGCAGTACTACGATGCCGCTGGGGTCACTCAGCCCCCAGAGCTGAGCCTCTACTTTAGTTAATTCGGTTCATCTTTGGTTGTTGCACTGCCATCAACATTTCATTCTGGACCTCTGCACATGTGATATTATTTAAACGATCGATGTTCTTCAGCAATTGCCCCGAGGGCAATTGAACCTTCAGTCGCACGCTAACTCTCTTCCACGTACTGTTGTCAAGGTACCGCTGGAAGGTACAACTATCTGCTCCATCAAGTTACCTTCCATCGGTAGGACATCTGGAGATAATGAGATCATCGAGTTTTTAGCCGATGGTGTCTTACCCATGGACATAATTACCGAGTGCGCCGAAAAATGTAATTCAAATAATTTAAGTAATTAAGATAATTTGAATTCAAATAAGTTTTCGATCCCCGATGCTGGCTATCTTGATTCAGCATGACTCAACCACCTTCGGAGATATAAATTCGCAACGGCTTGAGGTTTTTATTCTGTGTTGTATGTATTTTTCTCCCTTGAACAAAGGTGATAACATCTTAGCACCCGCAGCTGAGTAGCTGACAGCCCCTGAGGACATTTTTTTGTCTCATCAATTGTCTCTCCAACCCCTGGCTTGAGACACAGGTGTTCCACACCCTCGTCTCACCCACTTGTGCAGTTCGTCGCCCTCGGAACGAAGACACGTACCTATGTAATGAGAATATAATAGTCGGGTTTAAGGCAAACTGGGTGTATCTCATTGCCAAAGCTTAACAAACGAAACTTTGCTCTAACGACTTATCTGCATTCGTGACTGAAATAGCGAATTGAAGGAGTGACTTGCATCATTCGAATGTGTTTTGGTGTTGGTGGAGTACCGAGAGTATGGAATTGCAAGTGACAAACTGTCCAGATTATCCCTGAAAACCTTTATCGCCGGGATGTCTCGGATGGGCGGTTGCAACTTCATGCCCAATGAAACAGGCGCTTCTGAGGGACAAAAGATCCCGACGATCTGAAGAGGCAATCTCTCTCTCTCCACCTCCTTATTCCGATTCCCTTCCTTTATTTTTCATTCCTCAAAATGGAAGAAATTCAAACTTTCCGCGGTAATTTTCCGGGTAATTTGCTGGAGCTATTCTTGTGTATTCGAGAGGTTTCTCCCGTGGGAGGGCCAAGATTAGAGGGCTACACTGGCAATATCTATTTGAAGCACCGCCAGAGGAGGGGAATTAATTTCGATGTCCCTCTTTATTGCTCTATTCCATTTGATAATATCCTGCGAAAACCACCGGTGCGTGCAGAAAAAAATCATGAAACATTACGTGACAGTTTCATGAATAATAGTGTAATGTTGCAATAAATACATTTTTTATTCATTATAATATACCAGAATGAAACATCTCGCAATATTTATGAATATTCCATCCCGTATTACTATCGATTATTATTTATAAACATGATTATACTAATGACATTATAAAGGATGATTTTAAGCTCGACCATATTTTCACGTGTGATATTTCAGTTGGCGAAATTTTCACGCGTAATATTCTTATGAAATATTTCAACAGGTAATATTCAATTGTGATGCTCACTGTTGTAAATTACGGAACTGTGAGATGCTTCATCATTTCTCTCATAATTTTTCAAGAATCTTTGGGGATTTCTCGATAACTCACTCAGCCTTCTACACCAGGACTCAAGACATTACGACTCAGACAAGAATTGCACTTATCTTTTGTGTATACCGAATAAATCATTGGATTTAACGCCATTTTGCCCGCCCTCGTCGTCACGTACTAAGATTACTCCCCGTCAATCGTCTTTTCCGGATAAAACGAGGGTGTGTGAGGGTGCTGAGAAGAAAAAATTGTCTCGGGCCATCCCATTTTCGTGAGTTGGCAATTGGGCGAAGAAGAGGAACTTTTTAGCAATCTCCAAACGACACCTGATGCCCCACGCACCGATGGATCGATGGATATGTACGTGGATGTCGTACTGAATGTGAGTACTGTTTGAATTTTTAATGTCTCAAATGTCTCCTGACAGAGATGTCTCGAGGGTCAGGCATTCTCCCAATCTCACAGGGTTTTTGTCAATTATTAATGGGGATAGAAATTTTTGGACGTTAAACCAGGGCGAGGGGCAGAGCCCAACTCTATAATCCCACATTATTACCCAACTTTCAGAGAGCTTGGGGTTTCTGCGATTAACCTTTGCCTTCCAATTCAAAATCCCATACCTCCGTCTGGACTCGTTGGTATTCAATTGGGGAGACCTTGAGATTTTCAGCGTGACCGGAAATTGCAATGGGAAAGCACTCGCGAATTGGCCATTTGAGAAATAAATAGAGGCGAAAAACAAGTTGCGGAAATTGGAGTCATTCGAGGTGTGAAGATGGTCGTTGGCACTTTAGTATAATAATGCACATGTCGAAGAAAATAGAATCGACGATTCGAATTGGAATTATTCTATCTGGGTAGAAGCTCTGGATTTAGGTTCATTGAAAATTTTCCAAGAACATCGTAATTGATTTCTCATCCGTGACATTTTTATTCCGAGAATCATTCAACTCGGATTAAATTCACCGTTCGATTCCCGGGGGAGGAGCTAAGGACAGTTTTCTTTTTTTACTCTCCTCTATATCAGGGGCGTTGATGTATCGCAGGTGAAATCGTGATCCTTCTAAAATAGAGACTGGCACAACCCATTATCGCAAATGGAGAGTACGAAACATGGAGCATTTCAAATCGAAGGGCACAGGCAAAACGAGAGAGACAGAGTTCTTGGTTTGAATTAATGATCCTATTTCAAATCCGCATAATGGAGAAAGTTGCGCACTCCGGTTGAGGGGAAAGCCAGGAAATAGCCGAAGACGAACCGCTCCAAAGCACGTGCTGTGCTTTAAAAGTCCATCTCGAAGAAAGACCGTATACTCATTCAAAATTTATAAATCCACTGTAAGAACATGGACTTATTTCCATTTCAGAAGAACTACAAAACACAGAATCACTGAATTTTACGAATAAATTCCACTGGGCTGTCATCATCTCTATGAAAATATGATAAAGAGTACATACACTTTTCCGAAAATTCCTCGCCCAGTCAATCGAAATGCCATCGAAATGCCATCGAAATGCAAAATTACAAATTTTTATAAAAAACTTCCTCTCCAATAGACTTTGTTTCATCAGAGCGCTTTATTCCAGCCATTAATTACCCAAACATACAATAAAAATTAAAAAGAATTTTTTCTCTTTCGTTGTTTTTCCATATTTTGGAATAAATATGCTAAATCAAGAGTTATTGTTGAGCGGAAGAGGATTGACCTGGGAATGCTATTAGAACCCTAAATTAGGTCAATCAATAGGAATACGATGCAATAAATAGTCAATAGGAAATCGGAAAAAAATCAATTCTACTTGCAAAACGATCATGAAAAGATTTTTTTCTAGTGCAGAAAACAATATTAGTTAGGTGTCTCTATTATGCCCAAAGTGAGGGCGTGGAGTAATTGGGAATAACGGAGTTGAAATAATGGATAAATAATTTTGAGGGATGCGCGCAGTAATAAAATGAGGAAACTCGAGAATTCGTGGGATCACAGGTGTGGATCGAATGTTTTGGTTACATGAATACATGCATATACCCCTCGGATTTCCATGGATGTAGTTTAATTCGCTGAACTGGGTTCTGGCTTGAAGCAAATTGGTGGAGTTAGCGTGCGGTAATGTGGATTCCCAGGTGAAATGAGCCAACTCCAATGGTGGCTCAACTGTGATGCATCAGTCAGTGTTTAAGTGTTAACCTCAACGAATAGTAGGTGATTCTAGGAGTACATGTCCTCTCAATTTATCTGCTAAACCTTAACCGACGAATCTGTCGCAAATGCTTAAACTGATGAGACACTTGCGCTTTCGAATCACAGGTTTACAAAATTTTTTTAATTTTCCCTAGATTTTCTTCATTCCAAGGGAAAAGCCCATTGCATTTTAATTACGTGAATTTTTCATGAAAACTCAGCGATTTTCTTTCAAAACTGACGAAATTATTGTTCTAAATATTATCCACTGAATCTCAATGCGATGATTAATCCGTGAATGAGAGGTAAAACCTTGGGCGTAAGTACAATAATAATTATGGAGTAGTAATTATATAGTAATAGTTAGTAATTATCTAGTATCTGTTTTAATCTTCCTCCTCGACATGTATCGGAATGAAATAGCAATTTATCCATCTTGCCTGCACTTACTCCTCAAGGCCGACGGTGACTATTTATCACCCTCGTACTGAGGGCACAATTGGCTCGTAATGCTTAGCATAGAACATAGAACCAAAACCTGGAAATACGTTGAAATATAGTGAATTTCGCCTGGTGAAACCATCCCGCCTTTTCGAGGTTAAAGCACGTACTGCACCAGGAACAAATTAAAACCGCAATCCGTGCTTCGGTCGATGCTGGAATGAATATACTAGAATGTAGATAATGGCTCAATCGTTTTATTTTTTACCAGTAAATTGGGACTACCGGCTGATCACGTTTTAATCCGATATCCGTGGATATTTATTTCATTTATTGTATTCCATTGATAATGCCTGGCCACACAAAAAAAAATATATCCACTTGTTGTTTATTTTTTATGAAAGTTATGAGGAGATAATTCCCCGAAAATTCTTGCATCCTGTGGAATTTCGATGAAAGTACACTGCGAGAAAAAGTCCGTAAAAATGACCCGAATGCCATAGGCAATTTATTCTCTAACGGTTAGGCAATTATTACTAAGTAGTCGACAAATTTTGGTAACCGGTTAATTTTTCCTGAAGGCTTAAAACAGGATTACCAAACGGTTAGGTATTTTTTCCTGATTTGTGTTCTTCGCGCAGTAAAGAGCTCGGGTAAATTGTGGGACTGATTAGTTCAGTCAGAATGAGGGTTGGCCCTCCAATACTGGTAGACTAATTTCTGGGGACATGAGTATGCAAAAAGGGGAAACTGCAAGCTCGACATGCTTCCTCGCGCCACCGACGTATTTCATTTAGAGGTATTTTTTTGTGCAACCGACGGTGTAATTATTCTAGCGGTGGCCGAGCGTGCGAATTGGCGGCAAACAGACAGTTTTGTTAGTCAGGGGAACTGTCAATTAGGCGGAAATGGGAGAGAAGACTGATACGGCCTCTATCTATTGTGCATTCAGAGGATTCACTCGTCACGGTGGAATTTTGCCCAGTCGAATGATAATTGAGCTAATTCATGGGTTCATCGATACGTGGTGAAGGTCACTGATTACATCGATTGAACACTCACGATTCAGGTGAAAATCAAATGGTTAACAGCACCAAACAATACCGAAGTAAGAAATTTATTTTTACGGAAAGGGAAAAAAAAATCGAGCATTGGTTAATGTGTGCAGGTGTCTGGGGCTAGTATAATTCTTTCGCCTCGGCATTTCCATCTGTTAGAGAGAAAAGGGAGCTGGAAAAAGTGGTCGGAGGCTGCTATAACGAATGAATACTGGTGCTTTCGGTGGAGAATAGCTGATCTAGGTGAATGGGGTCCGGTGAGAGAGCTTGGATTTACTCAGAGTTACGGGAGGATTCGCCAGGGCTCATGAGAAAGGGCCCCTCCACTGGAGTCGAATTGGTTTTACCATAATGACTACGTTTCAGGATAAATAGCTGAAAATAGATACAAGAGTTTAGGAGCTTTTTGTTATCCTCTTCTCTGTCTTCTCTTTTTTCTTTACAACAGTCTCTCTTCAGTATACTCACTTAATTCTCGCCAGCCCAATGATAAAATACTTTTTCCCTCTTTTCCCCTTATCCGAGTGGATTTTTTTTTTTCGCCAACAATTCTAACGAGTTTTAAAAAAGTTAGTCACGTCGGGGGAGTAAAACTTATCATTGATTTTGAAACATTAAGAGAATGTCGACATTCGCAGATTCCCCTTCTGTTTTTCTTCAACCCCCTGAGCATTAATCTTCCTTGTAATTCCGATTTAGTTCGAGTTTCAACCGAGTGTCACCCACCGGTGATCACGTATATTTCAGAAATTTATTTGTGATAGTTGAGCGGAAAAAAAATCCCTCTGCCCCTGGCAGTCTTTTTAATCAATGTGATTCGATAATTTGTTTTATTTCTTCGGCCACCCCTTCTCGAGGAATAGGAAAACTTTATAATTTACGGATTAGTTAATGGTGGGGATCGAGTTTGAAGCCATTCGGTTTTTATCCGAAGAACCAGGAGCTTAACATCGATGCGGAAAATTCCGAGGGAGAGAGGACACCGTTATTCTGCTACGCACAGATGAAAATTGAGGACTTCTCGTTCTTTCCGGGCTCATAAATTTAAATGAAGTCGTGAATAGAGGATATGATATATTAAAGCTTGTTTATCGAGTATGAAAGAAGAGAGAAATCGAGCTGTTATCTTCGGTGACAATTCCGACGGATAATATAAAGATATCGCGCGGCAAATTGCACCGTTAAAAAAAATTTGAATTTCCCAAAAATTCTCTCGCACTTCCACCAATTCTCCCCGAATAATTGATTCGATATTTACAGAAAAAAAGTCGTCGAAATTTCTGAGCCACTGAAAAAATAGAGTGAAAAATAACGACCACTGTCGCGTAGAAAAATAAAAATAAAAACGGCGCCGCTGGCGGAAAATTTCATTCAATTCATTTGGCGAATTCCTAAATGACGTCTTTCTCTTCTATCTCCGTAGTATTTTTAATAAGTCGTTCCCCGGCAATTTCATTTTAATCTTAGAAATTGAGAATCCCCCGGAAAATGAGAGTACGCGCATGAGAAAATCTTGGGCGGCGCGCATCCCCAGGAATATTCCCACTCAAATGAGATAGTTCGTTCGGATTAAAGCCCATGTATTCCACACATATACTATAAACGGCATAGCAAAATCCTCCGGCATGGTTCCCATTTCATTAGCAGGCTCATGGAAGAGGCGCCAGATTGTTCAGTGAACATCGGAATTATCCGAGCCCGATGCATCTAATTAAAACTCGTATTGGAGGATCCCCAGGTATCTCGTTTAACCATTGAAGAGAAACGGATGAGATTAATCAATTGGTTTTCCTTTTTCGAATTATAACTCATATTGGCTTGCATTTTTAAACATCAGAACAGTTCACGGATTTATCTCATTTATTCATATCGATGCCAAACCACCGACCACATCATTTGGCACTTTGCTTTTATATCCGTCACGTGTACCAGTCCACTGGCCCGATAATTAATCAATGGCTCAAACAGGAGCATATTCAGTTGGAATTTCTATCATACAGTGGGCATCTGTCCCCAAAACTCGTCTCTGTATCGATGTTGACCGGAGGTTTACAGAGAACGAATGCTCTCACTTATTCATCCATCGGTCTCTGACGGTTCAACCACAAACCACACGCCAAGTGGAAATTCCTGTCGAGCCTCGGATTTTTTTTTATTTATTCCATTGATTTTATGGGGTTTATATACCCCTGGGAATGGATGCTATAAATCGACTATTAATTTTGAACTCCTGTGGAAATTCTTTTCTGGTTGAGCAACTGCACTATACAATCTATAAATCTCCATAAATATTCTCGCAGCCAAGTATTTCTCTCTTCTGAGAGGCGTGTGTACGACTCCTGCAACTTTACTAGAAAATATTCCGACAATTTTATCGTCACCATCGGCTCAAGATGGAGCTTTCGAATTGTTTACGTCTAGGTGCTTTTATTTCACAGCAATTTTTCTTGTTTATGACATTGATGGATACAAATAAAGTCAATTATTTCCGTTGAGATTTTTTACCGCGTCGTTTCCGAGTTTCTACATTTCCATTTCAACTATGGATGATCTATTGACCTTGTAGTAGCTCAGGGGATATTTGGTGGCTGATGATTCCCTGGGCAGGTTGATTACCGTAAAAAGCGCCAGCACGAATATTCGGTGCAACTGGATCCTGTGATGCGTATGGAGAAATCGAGGCGATGGAGGTCTAAAAAATACCCCAACAATTAATTAATTCTCGAAAGACATCTCTGAATCCAGGGAAGGTGCAATATCTCTGTAATAATCTTCCTTGCAGCTCTCAATTATCTCCACAAAAAATGAGATGACAAAAGTTTCGATACCAACCGCAAATTTCGAATTTTCGAATTTTTTTAATTAAAAACTGAGCAATAGTGAAAATTCATCAACTAAATGCAATTTATAAATATTACCGATCGTTGGAGATTTGCGTTGGTAGCAGCGACTATTGACTGACGAACTACATGAACAGGTCCAATGATAGCAGTTCTGTAGACAGGGTCAACAGGAAGATTGGGATCACGTTGAACTACTGCATTGAATCCGCTGACTGAATCCGAGGCATAGGCCACTCGTCGCCTGGATCCATCAGGTTCAACAAGACTGTAGCTACCCTGCACTACATCTCCATTTCTGGACTCCTCCTGGGTTTTCTGGTCACCTGGAAGTAAATGATCATGACAAAATGCAATGGTAGGTGGACTCAATGACTCACCGGTTGAATCATCAGCCACACTGTAGCTATAGCTGTACTGTGGACGAGGATCGTACGTTGTACTGCCCACCACTTCTGCAGGTTGAATTACCGTCAGTGCTGGGGCAATGACAGCCGCCCGAGCCACCGCCAACATTGCAGAAAAAATGAAAACTCCTCGAGTCATTACGGATCGTTGATCGATTTATAACTGTGTCAAATCATACTGGAGAGCGCAGTTATATACCCATCCGATCATAATCCGTTTTCTCTGTTTAATCCGTCTGGGGTATAATTGTAGAAATATCATCTGGAAACCACTACTCTCTCATCAAGGACTCAAACAATTCAATCTCTTGATTTTTCACGTACTGAGGTCAAGACATTCGATCTACTTGTTTATCAGAGGCGGTCTGAGTCGATTCTTCTTTATTTTCTAACCATTTGTTTGCCAATTTTTTCTTCCTCTCCTGTTCAAGGTAAAATTGATGGAAAAGGGGGAGAGGAAGGAGGAGGGGGAGGGAATGCTATGTAATCATAGTCCTTGCACCATACCTTGAGTGGAGGGTCTTGGGAAGGCTGGGAATAGCCGGCATTTCCTGCTTTTGTCGATTTCACCGACATCCACACGTACACGTGTGAGTTTACACCACGGGATTTATCTTTTCTTAAACATGGAATTTATCACGTGAACGAAAACCTCATTCTTTGGAGGGGATTTCGAGGAGTATGAGGTACCCAAGATCGCTCATTTGGGCGGGAACCAGAAGTACCTCGGGGACTCGGCATTCCTGATTCAGACGATAGCGTGAATTCCCAGTGAGATCGTTTTATTATACTGGCAGCCGTTAAATCCAACTCCCAAGATTGACTTACTTTTTCTTGAATTTAACCTTTCGGTTGTCGCAAATAGAGTCATCAGTCTTTGGTTGTATTTTTTAAACTGATTATGTGGGATTATGTTTGAGTTTCAGTCGATAATTTTTACGTCATTTATTCGTATACTGCAATAAGCTAATTCAAGAGCGGCTCTCGATAGTTCAACTGAGGTGGCAAATCTATCGCTATCTAGTTTGGTCCAGCCGGAAATTACAGGGAATCTACTGCTGATTATATCGGATACTTCAGCTTCTCGCTTTCCGAGCTCTACTTTTTTGTCACCCTGAAAATCGATCCTCTATAAAGATTAGGTGGAGAGGTTTCAGGTCGGACATAATGGTTTCCAGTGAAATATAACCTGTTATTCAGAGCTCTCCCATTTCGATAAATCAAGGCAAATAGCTTGGGTGTATTGGATGAAAATAAATAGAGGAGAAGAGATCCGGTAATGAGGTACATTAATAGTATAAATTTCAGACTAAGCGCTTTGACCTCCGATTCAATGTATTTCGACACCTCCAGTAATGAAACCGCAGTGAAACTAGTGGATAATTGAGTGAGTGTAATGCAGACAGGAGATTGAAGGTCTTCCGGGGTTCTATTGAAGTGAGATAATGTGTCACTATGAGATCTGGTGACAAAATTGGTGGCTAAATCTCGGGGCAAGTGCTGAATAGCCCGGAATAGCCGCTGCCCCGAGGATATTTAATTTCCTTTTTGTTTGCCTATTTTCTTTCGCTTTTCAATTCTCACGTTTGATAGGTTATTTCTGGGTGGGAGAGAATTAAATGTTGGTCATGAGCGCACTTGAATAGCACAATATGTCGCGAATGTTGGCGACCCAGTTGCTAATGCCCACTGCACTCGGAAGCGAGATAACAGTGGATGGTATTTCTCCGGGAAGAAAACACAGTTTTTCTTGGTGACCCACTTTTTTTTTCCCTCGACTGAAAGACAGAAAATACTGCAAGGTTGTTGAGAACGCCGGATGGTGTACGGAAGAACACCCTCGTGGTAAAATCCAAAGGAGTTTGGCTTTTGTGGTCTGAATTGGATCGGGTTCACCGCGAGGAAGTAACTTATTTCGTACCCCGATAGCTTTACAAAATCTCATTCTCGCGTTTTCTCTCATTCCACCTGAAAAACTTCAGAATAAGCTGCGACTCATCCAGTTTTCCTCATCTCGACGATTTATACGAATCAGTTTCATGACTTTACCATCCATTTAAAAATGGATGAGAAAATTGGTGAAAAGTCGAAATAGTTTCAGCGAATAAAAAACATATCCAATTGTACGATACAGCGACGATTTTTCTGAGCCAAAGAAATTCTAGAAGATTGAGCGCATCTCGAGAAGGGAAATCTTAAGGTACGAAGTACGGATCCGGTTATCACCTGAGAGGTGCATGTGAAGTTGGATACAGAAGAGCTTTCGAAGAAAACTGCTCGGCGAATCGTTGAGAAAACGAGTGGAGCTGATGGGACCAATCCCACATGCCCCTTGTGCACCGTATAAGAGATCCTTTGCCACTTTCTCGTTTTTCCGCTCACGAATCCCAGTATTTCCCGCGTTGAAGGAAACCAGCGGATACAAAAGAGTCATTATCGTGGAGTGAGGAATTATGGGCGTATCACGCCAGGATTCATTCTATCTTAATAGAATATTTCGGATACATAGACTAAAACTCCATTTATCTGTTCCTCCAGGGTGCGTGATAGACGTGATTGTTTGTTTTTTTTTTTGCGTGGGCGTGATGGCAGATCATTAAGATTACCCGGATGTATCTTGATATCCGCATCATTCTGGTAATCATCTAGGACTTCGCGGAGAGGAGAGTTGCTGACGCAATATATAAATGGAACATTAGTGTGTCAATTACGGAAATTATTGAAGAAGGATGCAATGTAGGAATTCCGAAGAATCTTCCATTTACAAAAGCAGTGTAACTTCTTTCGTTTACGATCTATTCTGTCTAGCTTAGACTTAGATTCAAAATTACCTCAACATATAAAAAATGGAATTAAATTAAATATTCAATTTTATTATTGTCCAATTTCTTATCAATATGTATAAATCAATACATAGTATATATCTATTCATATAAATCATTCGTTATAGCAAATAGAACAATTGGTCTTTCGTCGTTAGCAAAAAGAAATTGAGAAAAGAATCTTGAAGAGGTGGAAGGAAGTGGTGGGAAAGATGAAAGTGGGCACAACTCCGATGAGATCCTCCAGGACTGTCGCATCCTTTTGATAGTCCAATTGGTATTCAGGACGTAACCAGTTGGGATTCTATCCCCCGATAATACGGAAACAAACTGCACATCTCACAGCGAATTCCAGGCCCCAGGAATTTGTTGGCCAGGGTTTTACCTGTTTCCCTCTGGAATTTACATGAGACGAGGTTATGAGTAGTCCAAGCTTTTCAATTATCTGGATCAAGCCCACGTTCAATTTAGCGTGGCCTTGGGTGTTCCGGTTTGAGTCTGTATCTCTTTTGAGTCGCCGTAATCATCTGCTCTGACGGGATGTATATTTTCGCGGAGATGCTCCGGGCGTGGTGGAGGACTTTCCGCGATGTACGCGCCCTAGGCGTCAGTTCCATTGCAACTCGTTACCCGGTAGACTCGATCTTCCACAGTGTGTCTTGTACTCATATTTTTCTTGTATATAACTATGAGACTCGTAATACATAGGGTTACCCTTCCGCAGTTTTGTCTAGACAATGTTTATTCGACAAAATGACAGACTATTCTCAATTGCATTTACAAATGGAATACTAATTTATTTGATGTATTATTATTAGTGAATGTTTATTCGATACAATAACAAATGTTATCGATGAATTGAATGGAAAATCGTGAGGTTTAATTTTGCGCTTGATTTTCAAAGATTATTTTTCCGACCCAAATATTCAGGAAATATAATTCAGGAAAATAATTATGCGAATTTTCGAATTGCCGAATTTTTCAATGAACAATTGGGGATAAATTTGAATTGAATACAGGATCGTAAAGGATTCCACGTTTTTAAAGGTAGAATTTAACGAGAATTTACAGCATTGTTATCAGAGAATTTTTGAGATTATCAGGGGGTGTTTTTTTGGGGCTGAGTGTGGCTCATCGAGTTACGGTATTTGCCGCATTAATTGGACATTTACATTATTGAGTCAATGCTAATGATCCATTGGCACGATTTTCATGAGAATTTTCAGTGAATTCATGTTCAAGCCTCGTACCAAAATGAGGGAGAGAAAAAAAAGGTAGGGTGCTCCAGTGCTCGAATTGAGTTTTGTTCCACGATTGGAATTAATGAATTTATGCTTTGGGGATGCTCATAATTTGTACCAGGCGACGGTATCATTGCATTATCATGCTCGGCACGAACCGGCCAATTACCAAAAACAAGCTAACCACAGTGTGTCCCCTCTTGCTGTGTCGTTTCTGGTTCGCGCGCCCGATCCGAAGCGATTCACTCCACCGGATGTGCCATATAACTCTGAGCCCACAACACAGGGCTACAATTATTCCGGCCAGAGGCTTCGTAATGATGCTCCGATATTTCGGGTAATATTGTTCTACATAGTATCAAGCTACATGTAAAACACGCTATTTTAGGCGTAACAATACCTATCGGCTGTGGAAGGCACGCTTGATGATCGCTAAATTGAAATTGGAAACTATCCGTACCATACTCACATCGAATTTCAATTTTCCACTGCATTGTCTGAGCGTATTTTCCGTTATTATGGGTTAATCATCAGGTTCCAATTGGCACGATCCAAACGGCTATCCGCAATGAGAATTACCATTTTTTTTTTGCAACAATAATAATCACTTTGAAGCTATTTTTTGTTACACAATTTTTAACTGTTCAATTAATACATGAAACAATATATTTTTATCTACTGCTCTTGTATTGTTTTTATGAGAATGTCAAGGGATTTTTCTTCAAAGCCAGTACTGTGGCCAATTATTAAATGTCAGCGCAGTTTTTTTATTGGTCCGGGTAAATCATGTGGTAAATGTTTTAATTGAAAAATAGTGGTGTCCATTTCACTGGAGATCTGACTGGCAAATGGGCCTTGGGCAGCAGAGAGGAAAAGCTTTGGTGTAATCATAGTCTTTGTATCCAATTTGATCCCTGCAGGAGTAAACTCCGCACCTGACGCAAAAATATGAATATTTTTGAGATATGGAGTGCATCGAATGATCAAAGGATCATTTCATGAGATTATTCATGGTGTTTAGTGACTCACCCACGACTAGACCACAAATTATTTTCATTGCAGGTGTGGATGGCACAGTGATGTTCTACTTGAGTTCCAACAGGAACTGGACTTTTGTGGGGTGGGGTCCAACCTGGTGGTCGAACTTCTCCGTAGAATGGTGGACATTCAGCTGTGGCGCACAAAACACTTCATATCAATCAGTACATTATCTCAAACGAGTTTAATTTAGTTTTTCAATGCAAAAGATTGTGCGAATTACCTTGAGCACTTAAACATGTAGTCAGTAGTACTCCCAATAAAGGGAGAACAAGATTTGTCTTCATGGTGATAGAAAGTGATATCAATCCACCTCCTATGACAGACAGCGACTCATCGTTGATGGATCTGCATCTGACAATTTATAGACAAGATGGAATGGGAGATCTACGGAATGTGAATACTAAAATTATCGTAATATATAACTTTAATCATCGGTTATCAGTGAGGTCTCAACCTTCATCCGTTAATGTTATCAGACTGGATGGGTTCAATGTGGCATGTTAACAGCACAAATGCCATTATGAGAAATGTAGTGAAGCTAATAATAGAAATCATTGCACGTTATAAATCTGTTATAAAACTACGAGAAAGGCGGTGGATTTCAGAGAAATTCTTTTCCGTATAGCTGTCCAATAAATTACGCATATAAATATATGGAAAACTTGTAAAATATTTGCTCCTCAATTGGAGAATAAGTGAGAGAGTTTCCTAAATGTCACCGCACCGTAGGTTGAATTGACGCGAAAGTACGTAGTGAGAGCAATATAAAAAAAAAATTCCTATAGTCCATTATGGAAATTTTATGCTCTTTGTTTGAAATGAGTTGGTCTAGTGCGATGAAATGAGAACACAGCGTTTTGGGGTTGAGTCAGAGTGCTCCCGAAATGCCATAATAAGGGAGGCCCCTACGATCAATCCTAGAAATGACTTTTACCCTCGGAAAAAAACTTTTAAACGAATCACCGCGAGACGAGTTAATGCATTCCTTTCCTCTGGAATCACACTACCTCGGTGAAATCGATTTCAACTCATTTCTCTGAAAATAAAACTTTTCCTATTGATTCCTCCGGTTCTGCGGATCGGTGGAATCCTCAACTAAAATATCCGCAAGCTATCGAAGTGAAATCGCACAGTGACAACGTAGAATACTTTCAATACGTTCAACTGGTACCGAGAAAAGTTCAAGTTCGAGTCAGAGTTGGAATAAAACATTGGAGATCAGGGAATTGGGCCGAAATGTTGGATAACTTCAATATAATATTTTACACATGCTACACGCTAAAACATGTATTCGATAAATAAAATCCATAACTATATATTCAATATCTTCTTCTTGAACATTTTTTTATTCTTCAATAAAAGTGTATTAAAAGATACATTGAGTTCGGGTAATGAAAATTAATTAGACAAATGTCCAAATATAATGTATATGGAGTTTTAAACAAAATTTAAACAAAGATTTGTATTTGATTTGAATTAGCAATGCTTTAGAGTGCAGTGATCCCCTCGGTTTCCAGTGTAAAACACACGTGAAGTGAAGAGCTTTAGCGAGATGGTTTTGGGAGGGAATTCCGCGTGAATCCGCGGTCAGGGTAGACTACGAGGGAACGTATCCCTCTATAAATAAGGGATGGAAGCCAAGAGAGGGACGATTGCTGTACTGCCTGGTATCCAAATTGTACAGTCGAATATGGAGAGGAGAGACTGGATATAAATACCAGGGTACGTTTAGGGGCATTAAGTTTCACAAGGGAGGGCGACCCGGTGTAATATGGATGCTGTCCAGCCCTACACGTGGCAAAATATATTAGCGAGGGGTGAAACACAGCGGGAAATCGATTGAGCGGTTTAGATTTCATCTGACATGTAATTAAGCAGAGCCAAGGACTTATTAGTAGACGATAATGACTTGACAATTACTAATGCTTCAACAGGACAGATGAATTTGAGGCGGATTATTGAATTGGTTGTTGCTGATTGAAATATTGGGGTACGGGACAATTGGCAATGTGGAAATACCGTGGCCCTGGGCAGTTTCAATAATCCTAGTGCAAAGACGGTATAGATCAACGAATATCAATACATCAATGTGATTAGTGGTAGACGTACGATAGAACTCGGATCTTCCTAACGAGCTCGAGCTACTAATTTCGAGTTCGCTGAGGAGTTCATGGCACACCCTAGGGCATACTTGTATGTAGCTGTACTTGGTTGGATAGTGCGTTACGAGGCGAATATCTACGTCAAGATGCACAGGCGGGTACCGAGTCATAATATCTTCGGGGTAATTAAGCCTCGGATCAACTATTAAGAGACCAAATTCATGTGTAACTCGTTACTTCATGTCTTTAAAAATTATGTTAAATCATATTATTTTCTCAGGGAACTTTTTACCACAGTATTTTATTCATCATCTATTCCGGAAACCGGATTGAAAAAAGTTATAAAATTCATGAGCCATTGGAAATGTCCGCTATTCCGAATCCCTATCGAAAAATCCAAATTTAGTGACTTTTTTCTATCAAATGTTCAATGGAATCGCCGTAAAAGGCATATAGAATTTTTTAGAGAGCTCTAGGATGGAGAAAATTGTGTGGAGTAAATTTGAAGTGTAAGTTTTTTTCTTTCTACGACTGTCCTTTTGGAATCAGTCGGGCTAGATGGATAGGATAAGAGCGAGGGCGTCCGCAAGCTGACAGGGCACCCACTCAACCGAAAATCTTTTCTTATTGTTGGCTGTATCACTCCTTCTCCGTGAATGGCCGGTTTATCTCCGAGATTTCATCGCAAATTGCTTTTTTATTCGTTGGCAGATTTGGCGACTGATAAAAATTGACTATCGAAATATGGTTGACGAAGTAAACATAAACAGGAGGTAGACGAAATGTAACGATTCAACCCCTCGACAATTCGCCTTCAAAATAACTATCAGACCAGGGGATCGGCTCCCGGGTGAAAGTCCCTGGGATTCGATTACGAACAAGATGGATGAAGGCAGGTGGGACATTGATTTCGCTAGATTGCCTCTAGAACGTTTCTCCTTGTGCGTTTGGTCTGGGCTATGCATCTTTCTTGAAGAGGTTACTTTTTTTTTCCCTCAAAGTAAATGCGCCTTGGATGAAGTTGGAATATCCGTTGGCTCTTTTCCCTGACAATGCCGGATTGGAAGATTTTATTATTATTAAAGTTGGTTGTAATGTGATACTGGGACAGGAGCAATTTTAATTCGAAAACGTACAACACCTACGGACGCCTCCTCGAATCGTGCAAGTTGACGTCAGTTAGTTACACCCTGACTAAACTTATTTATTATGAGTGTGTCCAGTCCAGCTGGTGAAGCCCCTTCGCAGTGTCGCACTGTCTTCGTTTAGTAATAAATTATCGTCCATCACAGGTCGACGTACTCCATCATGCAGACCTGCGAGAATAAACGCAAATATTCAACCAATTTACCTTTAAGAGGGCAATTACGATAATTTATAGCTCAGTTTTGTTTGTGTTATCTAGAGAGTAATGGATGGAAAAAAAGGCGATGTACGTTTTGTGCCAATGCAAACTGTATTTATGAGAATGGAGAAACTAGCGATAGTGATCTCACTGTGTTGACTTGAGAGCAAATTATATCTGCTTGAATGTGCGATTTCGCGTCGTTTACTTTTATAATTTCAGGCTAGAGTTTCCTACCGAGTGGGTTGATATGATACACGCGCAGCATATAAATGTCGCGCGTTATAATTGAGCGTGAGGATTTTATGGTAGCGATTATGTTTGAGCGTGACGTCTTCCACAGTACGCTGATGGGCATGAATTTACAGGAAGAATAATGGATGAAATCCAGGCAGATGAACAGCGGGATGATTGATTTCAGGCGATGAGACCGGGTGCAGCTTCATCAGAGTTAGATTCCAAATTAGCGCCTAGACAGTGGACTATAATTCAGAGAGAGGCTTGTTGCAATGGCGATCGTCGAACGGTCAGGTGTGGTCTGCGGCTCGGCCCTCCATTAATACGAATTAATTAGCAAAGTCGACGTCATAAAACGAGACTGCGTTTAATTAATTCGAGTTGCCGGTGGTATGTGCCACAGCCCAGAAATTCTCTCAACCTCAAAATGATCCGGTCTCTTCCTCCTTCTCGAAACCCGGGATAAAGCTCCTGGGGACTCTCCCATATACTCACCCCGAAAGCACAGCATGTTGGCTCACTGTGAGCTAGAAACGCAAAGTTGCTCTTCTACGAAGGCAACCGCAACCCCTTTGCAAGTCGTAAAGCCTGCGTACAACGCACGGTTGTAACTTGTGGTCTCGAAATTTCCGGACTCTCCAGCCGTAACTTAAAACGGTCGAGGGCCAGCCGATAGGTCATATTTCCCAAATCCCGAATGTTCTAGGGAGTTAGGACTTTATAGCAGGCAAAGATGGTAGACAATAATGGAGAAGCTGTAAAAATTCGACTGACTGCCTAATAGAGAGGTCCAAAGTCCCGCACTCGCATATCCCCTATGTCAACCTGATAATATAATCCGATTATTATTATGAGTTTTGAGGGAGCTTTACCATTGGATATTTCGACCTTGAAGGATTTACAATCTCGCAATTTTCCATGGCCTGTGGATCAATACAACGAGGGACGAGCGACGAGTGACAAACCCGCACTTGATGTCTCATTCGTCTCTGCAAAATTCCCACCATCCCGTCACTATTGTTAATTAAATCATCGCACTATGTGGTTAACTAATGTGGCTCGCTCGAGAGGCTTACGTTTCCCTGCACTTTCACCCGTGGAACAAACTTGGAGACTACGATCTGGTGTGTGCATAATCTCAGTATGCAATTGTATCGCAATTCAGCGGTTACAGCGCTAACTGTATACTGTTGCGAGAGTTCAAGTTTCGAGTTTACCCTGGGTACGTTCTCGCGTCGCTGTTATAAATTCACCTTTATCTCTAAATACGCGAACCGGGAATAATGGTTATATAATCCAGACTCCCAAGACGCTTCACCATTCTAGTTCTTTCAAGCTCCGATAATACAATTCACGTTATGGTGATGCTAATGAGGAAACCACCAATTATCATGGAATGGAGCTTGTGGTGGATAAACTTCAAGACCAAAAATTATTGCATCGTATACCTCGAATGCTTTATGAAACACAACAAAGTTTATCGCGTTGAATGGGGAAGAGGGTGGGCTTTCACATCGTAATGTTGTTTCTCCGGGGAAACGGAAAAACATTATCGTGGTTGAATTATTAATGCCAGGACTGAGAGAAATACCGAGGAAAATAAAGGAAGACTAATATGCTTGTTGAATGGACAGAGTACACGGTGGAGATAAGCTTTTGTGGATAAAACAATAGGTTTTTCCAGCCCAGTATTCCACGTACATATTCATTTTAATGTTGACTAATTAATTCTCGTATTTCTCTCGTGTGACCCACTGCGACATCTACGATTACCTCTGGAATTCCTCATGCTGGTATTAAATATATTATCAGGGTGTACATGATTCATGCTGTATCGTCAACGGAAATACCGAAGGGATGATGAATATGGCAGCCAGAATTTTTATCCAGACTACAGAAGATCGGGGTGAGGGTGACAAGAGGGTAGGATATGGCGCTGTCAGGGGGAACCATCTGCGTACTGTCTTCAGGGTGAAATATGTGTCCTGGTGTGAAATTCTCCGTAGGCTCGAGCTATTTCCCGACAACGAAGAGAAATCCCCTTTCAACGCGCCAAGAAAAATTTTATTTTTAAATTATACCAATCGACAAATAGAAAATCTGAGTGAAAAACTGTCTCCTGTCGAGTCGTCTGTCATCTCCTTCGACCTAATGACAATTCATCATTAAGATTATGCAGGTGAGATCATCATTACTCCTGTTACCTGTCTCATTCCATCTGTTAGTTGTGTCGTGGACTTGTTTTCTCTAAAGACAGCTACAAATCACAATTTTTGTCCTCGAAATTTCAAATACAGCAAACACATTTCAGTGTAGGTGTATAAATCATGCATGTTGCTGGCATGACAGGAAAGAAGCCGGAGGAACGAGAAGAAGGAGACTTACTCGTGCATCATCCACGCACCGTAGGAGTTGTGTTGCCACAGTCTGTTGTATTAGCTACTGCCAACTTGAGCAGGACTTTAACATGTTTCAAGGTAAAATTGTTACTTTTCCATTCACATTTTGAAAAATGTCGGCTATAAATTCCGACAAACGCCGTCAACTCTTCCCCTTTAATTGAGCACAACAACAGTTCCGGATTTTCAGTGGATATTTTTTGTGCATATGCGAAAACTCGTATATGAATTATTAATTAAAAGTTGGAAAGATTTTATGATGTTATTTGCACACTGTATTGTGCAAGCTACTGCAAACCCTCTGCGAGCGTGCTGCTAATAATAATTACGGACTTCTGCCCACATAATCCGATGCCGCAGCAATTAGAACCCGTTCACGCTATTGATGGCACATGCAGATAACCTTTAACAATTATAAAAATGAATAACAATTTAAATCTGACTGCGATAAGTAATGCAGGCCATTGATGAGCTCCAGTGATTTTCTTTTTCATGAAGATTCTGTTCTCGAGTGCTAAATAATCCGTGAAGAGAATGCCGCGAAGACTCGCATTAGTCGACTCTTTGTGGAGCATTAAATAGCGTGTCCCGGTGCAGTATACTGTATTTGCTATTGTTATTGTTGCAACAATGAAAGATACAGCCTTTTGTGTGGAAAAATGGGACACACTGTTTACACATGAAAAAAAAAAGTGCAGAATGAAGGAGGAGTTCCTACTCGATGAGGTACACACTCTGTATCGAGACTCTGCTGCCCTAAAGTGGTATTTAAGATCTTTCATTACATTGTTGGTAATGCACGTGCAATATATTGAGTGGAACTGCACACAAGGAGCGACGACGTGCGCCGTAAAGAGTCTTTAGGAATTATAAATGCATGTTCTCACGATTACGCCAGTGCTGTGCTCTATAGAACCTATTAATTATTGTTAACAAACGGTTTAAATCGAAGTTGAGGATTAATTATTAGCGAGTGTGGTTTGGAATAAATGAATAATTTAATCAGTGGAGTGAATAGATTCGTGTAATTATGGGTAAATGTCGGTTAGAATTTGAAGAGCAGATATAGAAGGATCGAGCGGCGATATTTCATTGATTTTGACAAGCTCATGATGATACTTTGATAGTGATCAATGAAAGTTCAGACAATGTTAGTGCACCAAACAGTCAAAGTGCTGCAGTGTACTGACTGCAGCCCGAGGCTGACGGTTACACAATGGAACTTGAACAATACTAATCGCATCAAACCACTCAGCATAACACATGCACTGTACATACGTGTACAAAGGATTTGTTCCTAGCTTTAAAGTTCACGATTTGAAGGTCCAATCAGCCATTGATTCTCTAATAACACCGTTGAAAAACCAATACATACGCCGTCATTTCACTTACACCTTTTTTCGTATGAAAATAATTTATGCCGCGTACACTTTTCCACGGGCAAAAATTGAATAACCCATTGAATAAATTCATCATGCACCATCGACAGTGAAATTAATCGAGAATCAACAACGCGGAAAGAGGGTCTGGGTCCCTTACGGGCCATGGGTTTGCGTATTGTATGAGTGAACGAGTGTAATTGAGATTGCGGAGAGAAATTGAAAAGTCAATTCGACAAGTACAAATCTCATTTTATGGAGAAAGGATTGTTAACTCATTGTTGAAAAAAAAAAAAATGAGAGAGCTCGATTCTCTGGATACGCTGGTACGCTACAACATAATTTGATTTGTGTCGGTTATTCGTGTAATATTCCCATGTGAAGATAAAAAAATAGTATTATTCCCTGAACATGGCGTGAATGTACGAAGCCCAGAGCGTTAAGAGGCCTCGCCAAGATGATTTCGGCTATGTATGTGCAAATTAATATGATCATGCATTGTGGCACGCCAGAGAGTTTATCCAATGGTACATACCGTATACATATATCGTGTCTGGGAAGGAAGAGGGTTGGTAAACGCCCACTTGGAGAAGATATGCATCGAGAAGGACCCGCGGGCTCCCGCGCCTACCGTTGGCCTCTGTATCTTATCCTGAGATTTATGCACATGTGTATATGCGTCCGGTAATTGCAGATTTGATCTCTGAGGTTCTCGTCAAGGATGGCCGATCGACCGTTTCGAAACTGGGTTAGCCCCTGGCCAGTCCAACTTCACCAGCGATTACCATTTTCGCTAAACCAAAAATTTATACCGAGAGTTTTTATAAATTTATAAAAATGTTAATCACTTCTTCAATTTTTAGCTGGAAAATTTTGTAGAAGACACTGAAGGTCACTGATGTGAACTCCAGATTGCACAGACTGGCTACTAATTAATCGTCATCCGTAATGAGAAAGTAATACCGTGAAGATCCCGCCACGGGATATCTGCGAAAATTCTAATTATTTCAAGGTCAAAGACGATCGACCGGGATGATCTCCGTGCATGTACAGTTCATGGGAATTAATTACACGATGGGCTATCGGCTTGAAATATTGGCCCCATTAATATCAATTAATTCTTGCATATATTGACAACGCGAAACAGAATATCAGTTATGGTGTGTTTATTTGAATCTCTTAATCATTTAAAATGTAGTGGGGATGCAAATGAATAGTCTTCATTGATTGAATGGAATGAAATTTTGAAGGCCATTTAATTACGATAATTTAATCACATACTGTACTCACTCACATCACAACCGTTACCTCTCAAGATTTGATGCCGCCCTGGCGGCTGAATTCCAAACGCTCTTTTCGATATAAATCTCGAGGACTTACATCCTCCAGGCGACCATTCAGCGCACCGAAAGAACAAAAATATTAGAAAACAATCTTGAGCTGTAACGTGAATGCCCTCGGTTTATCGATGGTAGGTTATTGTGTTTCAAGTGGATGCGCAAGGCAGGGTCTAGGAGGGCTCCAATTATATCCAGCCTCCTGACTAATGCAAAATGATGCTTGAACATCCTTCGCGCTCTCATGCTCTCCCTCTCAAGCATTTAGACTTTTTTCTTCTCGTCTCGAGCCATTTATCCCATTCAACAATGTAGAAACTTTATTCGTTGAATAACAATGGACTTGAAAATCCTTTCTTCTTCTTTCACTGCTTATCATAACATTTTTTTCCCCCTCAATGGAGTGTTGGCTACCTTCGAGCTCATAACACAGAACGAGGTACCCCTTTTCCACGAGGAAATTGACAGTCAAGTTGCATTTCCACGCCTCTTATATTAGTTTACTCTCTCAGCAATTACACTCGATAGCGCCCTGGGGATAACTAAACTTGGTGGAAGCGCGACATGATTTCTCTCGAGGAATACCGCGGGTTTCGTCGACGCTTCAGGAACACACTACATTTGTGAATAGGTGGCTCTACTCTTGTTGCACGTACATATACTAATGGTTTCACGCCACTGCTGCTGCCTCGCTTGTTCCCTGAACAAATTGTAATGTGCGCTGCAGCTGAAGAACAGGCGTAATTTTATTGGTGGCCACACTCTCAGGTAATTTCACTTGATTCCCATTTTCATGTAGGACAAAGAAACATGTACTCATTATTGCTCTACTATCTTATTTCTATCTTTTGCGTTAAATTATTGTTATTATTGTTTGCCTTGCGTATATTGTCGATTATGTTTATTGCGGTTCACCCACTTCCTTTTTTACGGTGCCACGTGACCGACTTTTTTTGGAATCACATCGTTCCACATTTATTCTAAGAACTGTCTTCTGTATGTGAACTGTTCTTGGGTTTATGAGGGGAAACCACAGGATATCCTTGTCAATGCTCTTGAACAGGTGTTCACTCGTGTTTGTGAACATTTTGCTCAGAGCAGGAGGATAACCTGTACTCTGAACTCGATCATTTCTCATATTTAGATCTGAACATTGATGTAGTCCAGTAGATTCTAACCATTTCCGAGTGGTGAAAAAAGTGCTGAAAGTGGGACTCGAACCTGTCACCCTCAAATTTTGGCTATGGTTGTCGGTTCCCTATATCATACTGAATAATCTATTATTTTGCGATGAAGTAGTCTCACAGTTTGCATGATTTCCTATTCTCCATCTTGAGCTTCTTGAGTAAGTCGGTATGTTCTCGAAAAGTAAAGCGAGAAGAGTAGCAGTTTCCTGGTGAGAATCCATGAGTGGTTAACCAGTTCATGGATCATCCACCGCAATAGCTGCAACTTGCAAATTGAACTTAGAGTATAGGGCAGAATGTTTGGTTGAAGTTAGTGTGCAGCAGGAGAGAGTGGTGTAAGGGTGAGAATATGCGAGAAGACAGAAAATTTTAACAGCAAAATGCCAAGTGAGCCAACCCAGAACTGGCATTTGTTTTCACCAGGTTCCCTCAGAAGTTGAAGTACCATTTGGTGAACAAAGTTGTCGTATTGGTAGTGCGCACGTGGCTTGAGACCAAGTTTCCACTCGACCGTTGTACCTGAGGGCAACCATATATTTACTGCCACCATCTCAACCAACTTCCACCCAAAAACTATATTTCCACTGGTATTTTCATAAATGAGGAAAGTATAGATTTTACGGTCATGACTGGAAGAGTCGGCAACTTTTTCATCTAAACGAAAAATGATTCTAAATTTTCGTACACGTAGAAATGTAAGATATTCGGAGGGGAAAATTAGGTTTTCCCCCCAGGAGTCTTGTGCCATTTTCAACAAAAGTTTTCGCATGGCAGCATCATAAAATCGAATTAAGAGCTAGTTATACTTTTACTGAAGGCCAAAGTCGGTCGAACTAACTTTTCGCATGTGGTGCACACCAGAGGCATATATATGTTTCATGTTTGGGAAAAGTGAGCCATCATCTTGGTTTTACTCTTATTTCCCGATCTATATTGAATTTCTTCATGTGCCCGATGAACTTCAACTTGGAATGTGATACCTAAAGTCGTGGAAACCTGTAAGACGGAGCAGACTTCTCAATTAGCATTCCAATGATCACAGTTGAATGATTTAAATTTCAAATGCTGGGATTGCTGGGATTGATGGCAAATCTTGCAACTGAGAATTCCATCAGCTTACGAAAACTCCAACTCCCTTCCTGTCTCAGCTATAAAATATTGATATTGACGGGTGCCACATAGTGCCTCTCATCTCCTATGTATTAGATACTTTGGCTGGCACCCTCATCATCTTTATTTATCTGAAAATATTTTCCCGGCAATAAAATTCCTCATATCTCAAGCGTAGTTTGTATGCCGTGCCGGCCCCAGGGTTTATCTAATATATTTTATCGAGAGTTTATCGCCGATTACAATCGACGAGCTTCAAACTGTTGAGTCAAACTTTCTCTTTCTCCCTTCGGTGTCGATACTTTCTATATTCGCTGGCAAAACGTGCAATCGGTACAAATTTATATATCCCGTGGAATACCGTTTTACACATGTGTTACACCAACTTTTTGCCCGAGAATTTGGACATTTCGGTGAAATATGGGAGGAATTTTTCTTCGCGGTTCAAACTATTCACTCAAATGACGGATCCATAATCGAGGGGTGCCGTTCTCTCGACGACCAAAGGAACGTCGAGAGAGGGAACCAATGGGACAATTAAAGTAAAGAACGAAGGGAGCGAAAGGATAAGTAGCTCGGATATAAACGAAAAGTTTGAGAAAGAAATGGGGAGGAGAGTGCGGACGAGTAGTAGAATAAACTCAGTAGAAGTTGCGGGACAAAAGGGAAACATGTATTTGCCAATGCGATTCACGTTCAGGCGAGCGACACCCCAATAACTGGCTGTGAGATTTGTGGTTCTCATGAGAAAGGACAAAACTTATGTTGGATTTATCGGCGATTTTTTCCAAATGGCTCCATTTATGTCGACATTTAGAGAAGATTGAGGTGTGTCGTGTATTTAAATTTTATTTTTCAACACTGACGGACACCGAAGAATTTCCACTCGCTGTATTTTCACGGAAGTAAGGACAACTTTATGTCTTCATGTAACCAATATGCCGCCTAATATTCTCAGTATTCTCAGTCTAGATGCACAGAGATGGGGACGGCGGGGGAGCGATATATTCGGTCTAACCTTGCAATTACAATGGTAAGCGAGCCAGCCTGGCAGATAAATGGATCTATAAATAAAATACCCACGAGGAATTAAAAGTCACCCATGTTCCAGCGTACCTACTTCTAGCTGGAATATTTTATCTGCTCACTGCAATCTAAATCCTCAACAAAAATGAGAAATAACATTTCTGCAAAAAAATTTCTCCTGAAATTTCAAGATGATTAAGAGCTTTTATTATCAATAAAAAATGAATGAAGTTTTGAAAAATCGTATCTAGGGAATTCTCTTGATGGTGGTGAAAAAAGGAATGAATGAATTTATAGGAAGTTGATGGTTCAGGGATTGTGCATCTGTTGCTCTTAACTGGCAAAGTTGCTCCTTATTTTCTTCTTACAGAGGCATGAAAAGAAAACTGCCGCGAAAGAAACGCATTGCCATACACAAGCCGCATTGTTAGCTCCCTCTCTCATTTTCCGCTTCCTCATGGTCTTTAAACTTCAGCCGTAGTGGAAATGCTACGGTGTAAATGAGCATTTCAGTTTGTCTGCTCGTAGACGCGTTTTTCTACTGTCTGCCTTCCAGCAACTTCACTACTTACTACTTCTGAGAAACGGAGAAGCGCGTTGTGCCGTTGGTGAATTGCCTGGATAGAGGAAGAGGGGCTTTATGAAACAAAAAAGCGATGGATGTATGAGGAAAACTCGGAAATTAACAAGTGGATATAATAACCATTACCATCGCATTGATTATTCGTTTTTCCTTCAAGTTTGTAATTTTCATCGAATTACTACACCCCACGAGGAACTCAAATAATTTATCACTCAAATCCTACAGATTACATTAACGACTGAAACCGGCAAAGATATGTTGATATAACTGGCGAGGGATATCACCAGCGAATCTCGATTGTGGAAATGGGGGAAACTTAATATTGAGAAATGACGTACCGCGCTTACGGCACAAAATCCGTGCCAAGAAGATGGATCTGCGCATTTCATTGCATATCCACTAGACCAGCAAGAAAAGACTGTCTGATGAAGCTCAACAAAAGTTTGAGCTGTCAGTATGTAAGGAGAACAACAATTCCACTCTCTACCCACCTGAAAGCTCGTTTTGAAATTATTTGACAGGCACTTGATTAAATTCACGTGGATTTTCTCATCTTAAATGCAGCGTCAAGTGAATTACTCAATATTTTATATGCACAATTTATGGATTGAGTGAAGATGAAGGAAGAGAGTAAAATGTGCCCTGGATAATCAAAATGCACAAGGGTCTCATCCCTGCGGAAAGTTTCGATCTTCCTCAAACGTGATGCTCATATTGAATGAGACACACGTTTATCGGTCGACAGGAAAGATATAAGGAGGGAAATGTTTTTTTTTTTACTCTACCCTCCTCGAGCCTGGAACCATTATTTTCACCCTCGTCTAGGGAACTTGTCTGAGATTCGGAAAAGATCCGCTGCCAATCCTCGATGTTGAGGCGTCTCTGTCACGTTATTGAAGCTTATCGTGACACTCTGAAGTCTGTGTCAGTTTTTAATCACACGATGTCATTCCCATCACTCGATGAGTCAAGATTCTGCTTCCCTCAGTTTTATTAAAAAGGTATATAAGCGGAAACGATTTGACGAGAGCTATTTTGACGGTTTGGAATAAGTGTGTTCCATCATTTCACCCTCAGACGTTTTCCGGAAATCCCGGAAAATCATCAGGATTCAACGTCGACGGAGGATCGGAGAAACTGAGGATATCATCGCATGGTACTTATGTTTAAAAGCACAAGGGTGAATAGATTTTCGGGTGAAACTTACAGGGAGAGAAAAGTTCAATAGCACACGAGCATCAGAGAGGGCTTACGTTTAATAGACTAGGTAAATCCTTCCCTCTCTGGCCAACAAAATTACGTGCGTATTTTACATTTGCCGGATGCGCTTTATGACCGTTACGCCAAGTTTTGCGGGATTAAATTCTAATCGAGATATTGCATTTGCATATTATTATACGAAATGCTTACACGCGTGGGCAACATCTCCCTGGTAAATTCCCCAATTTCTACGCATTATTTTTTACCATTATTAAAAGAAACGGATAAAAAATCGGTACCATTGAAATATAGGGGATCATCTTTTGGAATAAAGTTTTGCTGCAGTTGGGTAATATGGACCACTGTGGTATATCAATATTTGATTTGCAATTCGCAAACTCAATTACAGTCAGGACAGTTTCTGGTTTAGGTACGAGGACACTATGACCATGTGAATTGTTCATAAGATCGGCATGCACATGGTTGTCCAGTAGATTGGATGGAGAATATGCAACCTTCGCACCCTCTTACAGCTCCATTGAAATCCACGTCTCCATGCGATGATATAATTATCCCGAGTATTGCTCCATAGAATCGTTAGTGGGACAATCTTCGACTCAGTGAGTTATTTATCGAATGAAATTTCCAAAGAGTTTAAGTTACTTTGGGGGAAGAAGTAAACGCTGAAGGTTTTCACGAGCAGGTGGAAAAGTTTGCAAACGCAAACACAACGTGGAAGGTCCAATTCTCAAAGGAACCTCCTCAGGGAGTCAGGACATGCCTGGCTTGCCGAGTAGAATTATTTAATAATACCGCTCGTGCCTCTCGAGATGGTGAGTGGATTGTGCAGTGAAAAGGAAGAGGAAAGCCTCAGAGAGAGAGAGAGAGAGAGAGAGAGAGAGAGAGAGAGAGAGGGTTTGCTTGATATTATGCGGTTGTACAGTGGCAGAAGAAGGCATGTACCAACTCTCTCTCACTTCCTCTCGATATTGTCTGCGTGTCGGCTTTATATTTTCCCTGACTTCCGTGCCGAGCCCATTAAAGCCTCGAATTATTTTATAACGCGTGCTACTCGACGCTGGGTGCCAGAGTCGTTTTCACATAGACATACAGTGAGGACCAATCCCCCAAAGCTACGATATCCCTGGATGGTGCGCGTTCCATTTTATGCACACACCTATATACACCCTCGGATGCCTCGTCATTTTGTGAAACGCGGTAATACACCCACTCCTCCTCCATTTTCACCCTCCTTTTTCCAACAAACTCTCGCCAAAATATACACGCTTTGTGCTTTCGTTAACTGCTTCGTCTCCTCTATTTTTTCAATCAAACCTCGACCATTCCGTTCTCTACTCTTTGCTTTTTCACATTTTTCTATTCCAATTTTCTGGAAAATATCATTTATTTATTGCTTCAATGGACAACGATGTCCACCACTTTATTTTCAAGCTATTCCCAAATTGCTATGCGGTATTTCCAACGTCAACTGCCAAACAACAGTTGATGCTGGTATTTTCGTAGATTCATTGTGAAAATGAACATTTCTCAAATATCTGGCATTTGTAATTCACAGATTCAGGAATGGCAGATGAATTTCTCCATGGGGCAGAGTCGTGATTTGTACCGGATGTATTTTGCTGGTAGAAGTGCGAGCCATTTGTGTGCTGGGGTACAGAAATAAATGGAAGCTCCGTGTACGCGTCCACGGTGAAAAACAGAGCAAGCATTTAGCCGGTGCGTGTACCAGAAAGTGACAAGAGCCGATTGTGTGTTTCTAGTGACTTTGAACGGGACACGATAAATTTTGTGAAAGTTTTTGGCTCTCGCTATAACGGGATCAAAAGCACGCTCAGCCGCAGCTCCGATACATGGAGTGTGACTCGACGTTATATTTTTGAGCCTCCATTGCTATTTTCCATCGTACTTTATTCATTCAGCAATTTATTTAATTCAAAAAACCAATCGACGACTCATTTGACCACAGAATCGATTTTCTCAGGTATCTAATGAAATTTAATTTATCAAATCACGAAAATAGATAAATTACACAATTCAAAATGGAACATGAGATTTCACAAAATACACATCAAATTTTTTATAATTCTTTATTGATGAATCATTTAATTTCTTGAACAAATTTGTAAAAATTGTGAAAATTCAAACAATAATTTTCCTGAATTTTCTATTTATTGAAAATTCAATTGTATTTGACGTTAAATTCTCAGGATGAGCACGCAAACGTGGGTATTCATGAAAAATTAATCACCATTCAACATGAAAAACCCAATTTTTCTGAATTTTTAAGATAAATAGGATATTTAGTGACTAATAATTTATCATTGAAATTAAATTTACCCTTCTATAATTGAAAATTCAAGTGACTTGAGAGAAATGTTCACCAGTGCAGCAATTCCATGAGCAATTCCGCCTGAGATTGAGTTGATATTCGGAATATTGTGATTTAAAATGAAATTACTTGAATTTTAAGAAAATCGTAATAGTGTCTGATCAATTCCTGGAATTTCCCCTTCGGCAGAATGAAGCGTCAGATAAATCAACTTAGAGGGAAAAGCTCACAGGCACGAGATAGTACCATTATGGGGAATAAGCAAAGTCCCATGAGCCATAGTGACTGGTTGAGCGCGTAGCAGTTGTTGGCCAATGTCTTATCCCTCGGTTTCGGAGTTGGCGCCCTTCTGTTTGCCCTATCGATTATACAGTTATATCAAGCTAGCGGCATTCACCTACGGTGAATATCTCAAAGCAACTTAGCTATGTACCCTACCGGGATTCTATATTGCAAAAGCCCTCTCAATCTTGTCTCCATTCGACTCCCGGTTATTATATTTGCGCTTTGATTTTCACCATCATTGACTGATATAATTCCATCCTTCAAGCATCAGTGAATCTAAATGGTTGTCAATTCCATTGCAATCTATTTTCTGGAGGTACCTCGGGCATTCAAAAGAAAAATCACCACAAAAGCATACCGTCGCGTCATTTAACCTGTCATTTTCCATGAGGATCATACATGCACCCTGGCACTAATGATGTGCTGATGATTTTTAGCACGAGTCGGGCATAAAAGCCGTCGGGTGTGCACTATATGCTATCGCATGATTAAAAATAACTGCACCACTGTACAACCGTCCGTGAGGATTTTTATGAATCACCAATAACCGGTTTATTCATAAATGACTTTATGCAAATGATTGAGTAAAATATGGCTATTCATATATACCCAGTCAACCACGATGCGTTGGAGATAGCGTACAACATATTCGTACATTAATCTACGTATGAAAATACTTGATTAGAGCGAGGGGTGTAAAGAGGCATCATTTATTCCCCAGGAGTTAAAAAGTCTTCATTGAAAGAAATTGATTATCTCGGCGATATTTAATGCGCTGCGGTCAATAATAACATCTCATCCTGAATGCATTCACGCTAGTTATTAATTCTCGGGAATTCTATATTCCAACGAAACGAAACGAAACAGCATTTACCTAGCACTCCGACACGAAATTGTACTCCACTTGCGCTCCCACCACCGGAGCTTCTCAAGACGAGTGAAAAAGTAATGATGAGTAAGTTCTGGCGCCACGGTAAACCACCCGAACATTTATGCGTACACGTTTGGTGTCTCAAATAGATTTTGATGGCTTAAAATGCCTGAACAATGCGAGTTGTCTTATTGAGTTGGCACCCATCCGTCACTCCAAATACCTCGAGCCGCAGTTTGCACTGAAAACTCCACACCTCCGCAGATCCCCCTCCTCATCCTGAGATAAGAGTAATAATTTAAAATCATCATGCACGAGTCCAACCCTCCCCAGCCAATTTGCACGTTACCATAACGAAATTCAAAATTCTGCTGCATCGAGAATGTACAAGTGATGGTGAATTTTATTCCCCCGTCCCCGCCGTTGCTCAGCCCTTCCGCACTGCATTGTGAACACACAATGACAGGAATAATAATCGCGTCCGTATGCCGATCGGCATTCGAAACATTAAAATGATTACAGCGTACGACCAAACCCACCAAATTAATGGGAATTAGCAAAAGCCCCCGCAGCAGTCGCGAGAGTGCGACTGCTGTGGTTCGGTCTAACCGTGGGTTATACATACGCACATGCCCTATGCTGCATCTCCTGTGTCACACAATGCTGCTTGCTAGGGTATAACGGGTTAGGTTTACGGATGCACGCGCGCATGATTTATCATGGCTATTAGCTCGAGCTACCGACAATAAGTAACGAGAGGGCTATTTCGTACAATGCGAAAATATTCGTGTCGCTGGCGGAGTGAATATCATTCATATTTATTAAATCCCCGAGGGAAGACTGTTTGATTAATCCTAAAATACCCACCAGCAACCTGTTTCCACATTCCCGGTTTTTTTTTCTATTTTATCTTATCTAATATGGTGACGGCGCACGGCCATTCATCAGCACTTTCAACAATAATTAGAATTTGTGAGTTATTTTGAGAGTGAATATTATTGGTTGAGTCAGTCAGTTTGAATTTTTACCTGACCAACTGATTTTCAAGGAAATACGAAAAAAATCCAAGTAAATACAGAGCTGTAAAAGGCGTATTACAAGTGGCATGAACGTTTGTTTGACTCATTAAAAGTAATTATTTCCATGGCAGTAGCGATGGCAATCAATTTTTTTACGAAGCACTTTGTGGATTTGCTGGTTTCTTTAATGACGCTGGGCTGAAAGTGTCCCTCGAGCTGCACAGATTATGGTTGAGAAAAGATGGCCCTTGAACGATGATCTGAAGCGAGTCATCGGATTATCGTGGAAATAGTAGAGGTACACTCCAGACGAGAGGTAGTGCCTACTAGAGCAACGAAAACGGTTATCTCACTATTGCAGTTTTGAGGGCGACTGCACCAGCGACATGGGAATAACAGTAATCGTAAACATACATGGAGTGTGAAACGATATACCTATTCTCTATCCTGATGCAAGCGCGGGCTGGAAGGGCTTTACGGTTTTTAATGGGCTGACCTGAAACTGATAACACAAGCGATGAAACGAGAATTGCGAGACTCGCGTGCCAACCTCTATCTTTCATACCTTTTTTTTTCAACCTCTCAAAGCCCTCCTCGATTACGTGGAATCACCCCAAACCTCTATGTTTGCATTAGACTGATGTCCCCTCTTCTGCCATATATTTTGCTGCTATTACATTCGCTCGAGTGAATGGGTAAGGGCCCAGAAGGTCTCAGAGGTTCGTCCTTATTGATTTTCTCATTTTTTGTACACTGTTGGAAAATTCCACTGGAAATCTCAAGTTAAACAACTCGCTATCTTTAATAATTAAAAAGTAAAAAAAATATGGGCTGAATGCATGAATGATGAGGGTGAAATTTCTGCTGAATTTTTTATTGACGATTGACGTCATTTTATTTGAGGAATATTCTGGTGATCCTCTATTTTCTGGCCGAATATTGCAAGTTCAAGTGGATCTAATGTTTCACGATGAGCAGGAAAATTCTAGTTTTCGTTAAAAAAATAATTATCATGTAACATAAAAAATGTAATTATCTAGAATTTTCAGCACAAATGAGAAATAAAATGACCGTTTTTAATTGAAATTGAATCCCAACTCGTATAATTAAAAATTCAAATGACTCTCAACAGTGTAATTTCATATAATAATTTTTTCAGATGTTCAGATGTTAATTTGCTGCAATAAATTAAATTGGATTATTAATAAAATCTCCTTTCTCCCATCTAAATTCCCACTAAAGATTGATCAATAATTAGCCATTTAAATTAGAGTGAAACAGACGATTCAATAAGACAATTGGGCAACAGTTACCGAATCCTAGGATGATTGAATTATGCGTAGTCATCTGTGCAGAATGTGCTTATAGTGAGTTGTGAAAAAGAAAGTATGAAATCTAATTAAAATCCCGTCTCTAGCAAGTCACGAGACTGGCGAGGCTCGTATATATGCACGAAAATTCCCAGAGGGGAATCGTTTTCGTGGCACTGACGACAAGAGCGACGGGCAGTTTAATTCCAGACAGCCTGCAGAGAATCTTGCGTTGATCCAGCTCAGACACGAGCATCCATTTCTTCCTTTTCATTCTTTTCTCGGATTTTCTCATTCCACTCTACCCCACTGCCACTATTCACGTGAATTTAGTTTATTCCACAGGGGGTTAAATTTTTCAACCAGTTAGCTGATGAAAGAGATTGAACCCCCTCAATGAACACGAGGGAACACTTATCGAGATGAGAGTTCCACTATTGAAGAAGTTATTAGAAAGGTGTGTCAACATTGAACGTAACGTGAAGTGCATCAAATTTAAAATAACTTCTGTTCGAATTCATCCAACATTTTTCAGTAATGAAAAGTAAACTCCGAGATATCTCGGTGCACTTGCTAGAACGAGAATTTTATTCGTCAGTGTTTTATACTAACACACTGTATCTTTTATTTTTTACCCAACTAAATTCCACACTACCCAAAAGCAATAAATATTTCATATTTATTCACCAGAGGTTATCGTTATGGCTCGTAGTACGTTATCGAATTAGCTTTGGAGAGTGCTCGTGAATCGTTTAGTGGATAAAAAATATCGACGGAAGGTGAATGTACGTTCGCACAACTTTTATTATGGGAGAACAAGACCAGTGACCAGAGAGCGGGCATTTATTTCCATGTACGAATATATACGATTGAAATTACCATAAGACAGCCGTTACAGTTCAGCGAGGAAATACGCGAAAAGAGAAGTAGCTGAACGACTCGTTCATACAGAGGGTAGGTAACGGCACTGAACCTTTGACACTGGAGACTATAACACGTTTAACCTGTGCCCCACCTCTTTCACCACCCACTGGCCGTGACGATCCGCGTTTCCACCAGCCAACCTCACCAACATCGTATTATTGTGGATTTATCGAAAGCCCTCCTCCCGACTTTCCTCCTTTCTTTTTCCACATGATGATAATGTGAACCCTAATAAATTCATGGGGGATAAAGGTCGCTGACACCGGCTTGCCGCTCCTTTTTTTTCTCCCGCTGCTTTCCGCAAATCGAGGATTTTCCTTTCGAAGAAACAAAGATTTAGCGGAACCCACACGAAAAATAATACACTATTGGAAAATTACGCTTGAAATTTCAACTGAAAGGCCTTTAAATTTTTAACAACGACAAAGTGATATTAAATTTCTGTAGACGTCTTTATTCATAAAGCCGATTAGTTCTTGATTTTCCTAAACATTCGTTATATATATTTTTGTTTTCTTTGGAATTGTATTTTATTCATGATCCTATCGGTATCCAACAAACATAAATTCAAAATAAGATACAAATATTTCACATTATATTATCGACAATATAAAATTTCACATATAAAAAATATTCAAACACATGATACACATGTACGTGTTGTCACATATTATTATATAGACTGCATCATATACCATTTCCGTAAGTTCACCTTTAAAAAATATATATTCTCATATATTCTAGCTATATACGAATACCTTTTTTCCATATGGGAATGTGGAATGGCTAGATTTGAAATACCTTGCCCTGAAAAAATATATGTCCAATATATATAGATATCTCAATATATGTAAATGGAGTTAACGCGTATATTTATTTCCATGCGGAATCTCGTCGACATGCAGCAATCTGTCAGCCTGTGCAAATATCCCAGCAATTAGCAGCCTTCATCGACAATAGCATCCCTCCTTGAGGTATGATAAATTATCTGTATATTTTTGTTATTAAATTTACAATCTTTCAACGTTGTTTGTTGTATCCTGACATCCGCTTATTAGCGCGTTGATACCGCAGTCTCACTCGCTCCGGAGGAGGCTGGATAAGCTGACAGAGCGTGCATAAATCGCAGGTGACGCGTGGATAAATCAATTTTCGGCGGTTCACCTCTTTTACTACCTTCTCAAATTTCGCACTGAGGGTCGAAAGAATACTCCATTGGTTGGCACCTCATTCCCCCTCGAGAGGGATTTCCACCTCGAGCCCGGGGTTTCGTCCATTCGTCTGGTGTGTGAGTTGAAGGAGGTCCTAACGACGCCGAATTACGATTTCTCATTCCGTTAGGACCTCCAAGGTGAATTCTCTAGAGGGACCATACATCATTTGGAATGAAGCCAGCAGGGTGCCAGTACTTGTGGAAGAAAAAAATACCCGAATATTGTCCTCGTAGGTATCATCTGTCTGCGTTATGAGACGCACAAAAGCATATGTGGTCCTGAATGCTATTACGTGCGAGGCCAATTTTAAGACCATTCGAGACGAGACTTATTGCCACAATTTTTGTCTCCAAGTGGGAGAGAGTGACTAAATGGGCATGGATTAAAATACTCGTTACGTCGGATCGCACTCCCAGCACTTCAGACTTGCCTGCTAACTGGTATTACTCCGTGGTTTCTAATCCATTAATCCATTCATTAATCACCCACGTCTTATCCCGGGATCCCATCCTTCTTCGGCCAAGTCGTACAATGCGAAAATCCGCCATCTTGAGTTTAACCCGATTGGACTCTATCCGATTTTGTACATGCGGGTACAGAGAAAAATTTACGAGAAAAATTTCGGTACAGCGGTGAAAATAATTTACAATTTTCCTCATAAATTTCTCACTCCGTAGATGTAAAAAAATCTTGTGAGAGAAAAATGTGAAATGCCAGTTTGTGGAGTGAAAACAAAAACGAGAGGAGAATAACATAATAGTTCTGATGATAAGTGGCTGTAGAGGTCTGAATTACAAGCTCTCCTTGCATCAGAGAACAGGAGAGGCAGTGAATCCGATAGATATACAGCTTTAGTGCGTCATCCTGGCATCGCTGGTGCATTTCGTAGGGTAGAGAGGAAGGCCCAAGCTCAAGGATCCTCACCGGCAGAACTGGAGCAAGACAAACTCTCTGGAGTGTCCGGAAATCTCTAGAGGCATGGTGCTTCATCCGAGTCGATGGAATTGAACCAATGGGGAATCATGGTGAATATGGTCGTGTGGTGGGACCAAACGTCGACCCAATTTCGCTAAGGACCCGTGGATTTGGCTAAGGAACTTGCCCTGTTGGCTTATAAACTCAAGTCAACCCGCAGCATCTTCCCCCTGGGCGAGTATCAAATTCATAATGCACTTGAACCGATCTCCAAAACCCCAATCTTACTACATCACTGATACGCAAAGTAGATCGATTTTCGAGAAGAGTGTCATCATACAGTTCCATGCATCCCCGATACTTCCAATCCAGACTGAATAAGTTGATAAAAAGGAGAAAGAAAATCCCTGGAAATGTGATATAAAAAGTCCATTACCTTTGTTTTGCTATTTCACATGGAATCGGCCAAATGGAATGTTTTTTTATTTTCCCCTCGGTTTTTATGATCACGTAAATCCCAAGGTTTTGCGCACACGCGCCAAAACCCGACACTCGAGACTGCTTCTTTTTCACGTTGCAAGGATAACGTTCTAATTCACTTTCCATTCACGTGATCCCCATATACTTAATCCTACGAGAGGTTTTCCATGAGCATGAATGGCTGGGAAGCTTCCGAGTTTTTTTCCACGGGCTCAGGGGTACCAACAAAAAAAAGTATAAAAGAAATAACGAATAAAAGGAACAGAAGAGGAGTGAGGACAAGAAACGCAGTGAGAGGGGTTCGAGGGAAACACGCGTTGTGAATATCGAATCTTTTCCGAATCGGATAGCGATAAACGACGCGATTGAAAGTCCTTCGGTTCGCGAGGGACTCTACCGCTCGTTTCAACGCTGAGTATTCTCCATGGATGTCTGGAATGGCGGGGGATATCGATAAGCTATTCGTATTTCTATCGGGAGCCGTCGAGCAGCCAATGATAATACTAAGTTAGGTGACGCCTGCAATAGAGAAAATAGCTATTGTCAAGTGCACGAGGGTTATGCCGTTTAAAACATGGACAAAAGGTACGGAGAACAACGCATCACTATTTTTATGATTCGGCTTCATGCGAGTAGCCGGAAAATATTTTCTTGAGTGTTGGTGACAGTTTTTACGTGGAGAGAGAATAATCTGGGGATTCGCTGCGTTTCAGGATAATTTCGACGTTTGTGTGATTATATGGATGATTTCTAGGGTTGTTCCACTCTGGGTAAGTGCCCCCGAGGTTTAAGGGATGATGGGGTTCACTGAAATCCTTGCAGATGGGGCGCTCGGTGTTTGCCGACTGTCATCGAGCTAAGGGTGGTTGCATCTCTTTTTTTTTCACTACCCCTAAAGTACTATTTTCTGTCATTCTCTGGCGTCGGTCCAATTGATAGAGGAAATCCTAACGGTCGAACGTAGGTGATCGGAAAACCTTTCGGAAATGGTGGAGATAAAAAATTGAAAATAAAAAGAACAATTGCGCGATGAGGGATCTACGATTTTTGGGGGAGGAAAGGAAATTCTTTGAAAAATCGAGTTTTTCCCTCAATCAAAATTTTCATTTGGCATATCTTCACCTCGTTGATGATATGGAAACATTCCGCGTTTTCAAATAAACGAACATGTAAAAGAATGTTCATCCCTTAACTGGGACTTGATCTATGGACTTCTCGAGAAGGAAAAGAAATTAAATAAACAATCGCATTTATCCATCAACTAAATTCGATTTTACATGCTTTCACGTTTCAAATGATGATTCAATCCTCAGGGATAAACCTGAATGGCATTTTCACGTATTTACCTTATAAACTCGCACGTGTGATTTTCCGTCGCCTGCGAACCTCACCGTTTTTCCAGATGCAGACTGCGTTGTATTCAGGGTGAGTTATTCTTTCGGTTCGTTGTCTCACCATTGTGTTATCTAGACGTGAAGATGCTCCTCGTAGTTGTCCCTCCACAGTGAACCCAGAAACACTCGCCAAGTTATGGGAACAGACATCGAAAAATGGCACTGACTCATCTAGAATATGAATAAGAATATTCGGAGAAAGATTTAACAGGTTCGAATGCCTCTAACGAATGTTTCTAGAACGAGCAAGTCCATTCAATGTATTCTCGACACATTTATTTATTTTTTGCATAACTCCCTCAAATTTTTATTGTCAAATAAAGTGCGGAAACGAGGCATCCAGCAGCTTTTTCTGTCATGAATATTAAGATGAACGGAAAATATGAACTTCCTTCGACCGGAAAGTTGGATCACTTTAATTTTCCGCTAGCCCCCGAATGCCAAGAAGTTGTATTAATGCCGCCAAGAATTTTCGTAGCTGCTCATTGGCTCGTCATTCGTGGCACAACAGCCACGAAATTTTTCATACCCCCAAAGATCAATAATATCATTAATGCAATTGAAAATCTCAATTGCACTCAATATAATGACTCAATTGAATCTCTATGGAATTCTTTATGACTGAATAATAATTCAAAGTTAAAAATCGATGAAATGATTCAATTATCATCGCCTCATCCATCACGTCGATTTCTCGAAAGTAGGATTATAATAGATAGATCCCACATATGACTGAGCATAATGAAATATGATCATTTCACCCCGAGAACTCAGAGCTCCATGAACGTAAGAGTCGCTGTGTCTGTGGTTGTGGAGAATCCGTGCAGTAATCCGATTTTCCGACTGATTCGATTTTCAATTTTCTCTTCGACTCCCCCATAACGTCAAAAGTTCACTTCAAACTCCTCCATTTACATTCCCACGTGGAATAAAAAGAAAATGCAGGACTGAGAAATATTTTATTCCCAATCCATCTCATATCAATAGAAATAGAAAATTTTCCGTAGTTTAAAACTTTATTGTACGCTTTTTACCTTTATTAACCAAAATAATTCTATAATTGTCTCCAAAACTTCAATTTCTTCCATTAATTCGATGTTTGCTCAGGGCGCTCGAGCTCAACTATTGCTCCGAGTATTTCAATCTGTCCGTAACCTAGTTAAAGAGTCTATCACCAGCGCTATAACTGTTTCCTGCTGGGGAATTGCTGAGTTCCCGTTCAGTTTCAGAACCGCCCTTTCCATCGAGGCAAACATAGATTACTCGATCCAAACACATTTCCAAATATTTCGATTACAACCCATTGAACCCCAATTACTTTCTAATCAGTCCAAATGATTTCACGCAGTCTTTCGGAGAAATAATTAGCACACGGCATTTTCATTAAGCGGTTTGTGTGCATCATCCTTCAGATCCTTCCGGCAATTCTCCACTCTCACTTGCTGAGTCTTCTTCAAACAGCCAATCGTCTTCAATATTTTCTTCTTCGGCAGAATGATGTAGAGCATTAAAATCGGCTGGAAGATCCTGAAAAACTTCAATATCCAGAGACTGGGGTAAATAGCGGACAAGGCTCCAGTCAACCATGGAGCATCCATGATTATATACAATTTCAAGTAAACCAAGTACTTCTCCTTTTCTTTTCTCGCATTATTCTCATTTAATATTCGATTATCCTTTTTCACCTTCACAATTCGGTAACTCGTATAAATAAAAAGAGCAGTGTTCGTCAAAAGACACAAAACCGGAATAGTAAGTGTGTAAATTAATAAAGATTTATTTGGAGGTCCATGAAAATCTGAAAAATTCGCTCTCACCGGCGATTCCTTCGGTAGAGACAATGCGAATTCAGTTATCACAACGATGAAAGCCGGTAAGACGGACAATCCCCAATTGAACATGGAGTAAACTCTGAATTTTCGGTTTTCACTTCGTGCCTTCGAACTGCCTGACGGCGCCCATCGAAATCTTGTAATAACGAGTGTCATGTCGAAGCACAGGGTGAATAGCCATAAACAAGAGGCCTGAGTAAAGTACACGATCACTGATCCCAATATTCCATACACAAAATCCGGCAGTGGCCTGTGGCAAAGCTCGAAGAAGCCGAGTGTGATGATCGTCAAGTTGAGCATTACGTATGATGAATTGTAACATATGAGTGAATTATCAAATGCCCTTTTTCGCAGATCGGCGTACACGCAGTAGACAATAGCTACTAGTATGTAGGGCAAGGTGTAGATGATTGTAGCGAATATCATCATGGTTGCACCCCAGAAATTCAACAATTTAAATGGACTATCGCAGTGGCCATATGTCTCATTGCTCAGCATCTTATCGCAGGATAATGTGACAACTGTTCCATTCACGTGCAATCCCATGCAGACCAACTCCGTGTCGTCACCTTCTGCTGCTACGTTATCATGAATTCCTGGAAATAGATACTATTCAATACAATGTTATCTGTGGCAGTATTAACACAACTTTCTATTAAACTCATTAGCCACATCGAGGTCGCTATCTTCTGGCGTTTCATGATATTAAAAATTCTCATACAAACTAATTGATTCAAACTGAATTGCTCTTGTGGAATGGTTAGATGATTACATCTCAATTACTTTACGGGAATAGTAAATCAATTCAAATAATCATTTTGAAGACCTCCTCGCTTCTGATGAATATCATAAATAGTTAATCCTTACCTTTGGAGCATTCTCTCAAAACTTCTCTCGTACCATTCAACATCAGGAAGATGTTGGTCTTATCATGAACAGTTTGACACTCCAGATGATCATCAAGAACAAATCCATCACCACAGCACTTGAAGAGCGCGGCATTACTGGGTTTAGCAAATAACACAAAACTGGTGAGAATGGCGATAATACCATTCTTCAACTGATACATTTTGCAAGACACTCAGGATCGACTGATCGGCACGTTCAGCGTCGAACATCCGTGGGATGTTAAATTGTAACTTCCTCTGGAAAGCCTACTGCAACTCTACTCCATCGCTGGACACTACTGTTGAGTCATACCTGAAGCTCTCACGTGACTTTCCGCGAATGTGTATTATACATACAGACAAGTACTTTGCATTCACCAACCCGGGGGATATGATCAGCGAGAGGAGATTCATATAATTCACAGGCTTTGTTCGCGGTGTGTGGCTAATCCCAGTGATCCAAGTGGCTTATTTAAATTGCGATAAATCATAAAAAGCCTAAATCGTTCATCATAAATCGCTCTCCACGAAACATTGAACATGATCAGTCAATTGCACGATCCCTCTCATTTAATATCTTGAAATTGCTAATAATTACCACAGTATGTCAACTGAAGGATCATTCGACAATGGCATCATCGGAATGTTTCTGTATTTGACAAAATAACTTGCGATAGCGAATCCTCAATGAATACATGCATTCTAAAAATATGCATAAGTGCTGTTGACACAGAGAGCCATTGTAACGCAATAGCCTAGTGGAATAATATTGAGGAAGGACTCGGCAAACGCATAGAATAACTCCTGATAATATTGCTAATACACGGGCAAACACATGCATCATCCCAAAACACCAATCAATCATAATTAACCATTGTTTTTCGTTCTGAATTGATGTAAATAGATTTCACTTCATTTCATAGGCTCAATTATCGGTGAATATTTCCTAATTGAAGAATCGTAGAGGAATTTTTGTGAATATCTTATTAACAGAGTGATATATCTGCTACAAAAAAGATTTATATATAGTATATTACACTGCCGCGGGCCATGCTGCTCGAGGCGAAGCCGAGGGCAGTATGACTTGCTGTTCAGGAAAGAAAAAATTTCAACTATCTGCCCATATAGTTATAATATTTTTCATTATACCCACTCGAAAGTACGGACTGATTACATACGTATTAAAATTAATTTAATGAATAATTAAGCTTTCATGGAGAGAAAAATTCAATGAAAATTACGTGTCTGTTTCGTTATCTGCCAGTCAAAACAATATTCAGTAAAAATTACGGACTGATTTAGTCTTTGACTTAACTTGACTTTGAAATATACAACTAGAGTACTCTTCTCAAATTTTGATACGGCATTTTCATTTCCTTCTCTCCATTTTTTATATGTTTCGTACTGAGATCGTCTCTCACGTATTGAGTATCAGTGCATGAATAAGTTTTCACTCCTGCTGTTGTAGAAGGCGTACGTGTAACTGGACCAATTCAGAAAATTCCACTTTGTGCTTCAAAATCGCAGCAGGAAGTGCGTACTTTCGAACGGGGTATGAAGTTAAAAATTTTGGCATATCTCAGCAGTTAGGAGGTATCGATCAATTATTGGGGGATTGGGACTCAGCCAAATGCGCGTATTTGAATTTCCGTACGTAAATAGAAGAATGGAGAAGATACTGATAATACAATATTTATTCTTATGATTGTGGTACTCTATCGAAAGTGGTCACGCATGACCAATGAAAACTCGTACATAGCACTCTGAGGAATAAGGAAGAATGGCGTTGAAAAATGATGCACGGTCGCGGTCACGGTGAGTCAACTTCACCAGTCGTTATCGCATGGCTCATCCGTCAACATGTTCACGTCGGGGTTAGTTTTGGGGAGGGTTTCCATATTTATTATTCTGCATCTATTCAGATCAACGAATTGCAACAATTCTACACATCACTGGAGAATACCCCAGAAGTGTTGTCGCTCCGATTGTTTCTTCGACGAACATCTGACGTGTGTAAAACGGATAACGGATAATATAATCAATGATTCTGATATTGCAACGAAGGCGCTGACGTTTCACTGTCGAAATAATGAATCATTGGTTGTCCACAAGGAATACCAAATTGGTTACGCAGAGTATGTGACTTTGAATGGAGATAATGATTCGTGCATCGAAGACACGCTCAGTGGAAAAACCGTAATAGCCAAATGTGTCAATCAGGGTTCGTCAATACTTGGATTGTGCTCGGTTGTGTTCTGGGGCGCTCAGACGTACATGTCAACGAATCTCGCTCACATGATCTTGTGCACTGTCGTTGTTCTCGTCTACCTGTCTGTTCCAGAATTGGGACGGGGTTTGTACAATCGTGCGGTTGTCCGACACACCATTTGCCTCCTGATGCAAGGCGTCACACTGCAGGTTCTGGGTTATTGTGAACTCAAGGCTTGTCCTATTAATGATCACATCATGATTTTGCTGTGGCTTGTTCTCCAGTATTTCACCATTGCCACCGTTTTCTGGCTCAATGGAATCTGCTTCGACATGACACTCGCCATAATAAAATTTCGATGGATAGCCCAAACTTCCCATAAAACCAGTGAAGTTGAGTCACGTAAACTACTCATGTACAGTATTTTTGCCTGGGGTGGACCATTTTTGCCGACACTTCTCGCTGCCCTCTGTGACTATATTCCTTACGTGCGCAGTGACTTTGTCTTGAAGCCCAATTACTTGAATTACAGCAAAGGACCGAGTGTAGTTGTTAATTTATACTTTTTTCTGCTACCGGCATTCGTTCTCCTGTTGAATAATATTCTGTTTGTGCTGACGACTTACAAAATCATCAAAATACAGCGGAGCACCGAAATTGCAACGCGCAATCAGAGCAATGTACTGACGAAAAAATATTTTCTGTTCCTGAGACTTTATCTCTTGATGGGAGCGCCCTGGTTTTTTGGAATGGCACTGGCCTGCTTTAACATTCTCATCGTGCTAAAGATATGCAGAATGATTCAACCACTCCTCTGGCTACTGATGCTAACTACTCACAAGGATATCCTCAAAAGAGTAAAACGACTCGTTGCAAAATGCAAACATCGTAGAAAAGAAGAAAATTCCACTGCATCACCGTCTACTGTAAGTTCACACGATTGACCAAAGAAAAATTATGATCCATTCATTCTCATAATAATTATAATAACCATCGATTTCAATTAATTAATTAACATACTCAGGTATTTGAACCGATGTCCGCCAGATGAAATTTATAATTTAATTGTATTTTTTATTTTTTTGTAATACCATAATGGAAATCACCCCGGATTTCGAAATGTGGCAAGAAATCGGGGAGAGAAAGTGCATCTTCAATGAAGTGAAAATTGACAATAAGATTTATGATTTATGTATGACTGACCATCTGCATTCACGTGTAATTTACTATTCTCTGTGTCAAGTTGGGAGTTACCGTGATTTCATTCTCATTCGCGGGAATCCCCGATGCACGCGAGTGGAAAATCACGAGAATAAGCATTTCATTGTCCTCGCATATCACATTATTTTCCATCAATTCACAGCTGACCGTTCAATGTCTAAAAATATTTGTAAATTTGAAATATAGTTTGTACTCAATGTATTCATTTGATTGTTTAAAATGAATGGAAATAAATTGACAATAGGAGTATTGAAGAATATTGAATAATAAATGGCTCTCTTTTGGCTTTTCTCGAATTCGTGTTTTTCCTGCTGTCTGCACCTTTAATTATCCACATCTATTAATCCCGCGCAATTGGTCAATACGTGATTGATCACTACCGCGGTCATTGGCTTGCTCGTTCAATCAATCAAAGGATAAGCGGATTAATCTGGTTACCGGTTCCCAAACCGCACACAAGGATTATGGACTTTGATTTGATCGAAGAGTTTTTTAGGACTTCCCTACGACGGGTTCCATGTGATATTGATTAAAGTTCAACGCCATAGAACACGATCTGAAGGTAAGCAATGACATGATTTTTCAACAATTCCATTGGTTAAAATGAATGGCGGGCGTTATCGCAAGAAAGGGATGTGGTATGCCATTTTTCTAGGATACATTTTAATTAGCTTGATTATTTTCTTCCAAGAACTCAGAACAACATGACTTATCGTATTTTTTATCGCTTATTGTCCCCTCAACGATTTTTTAAATAAAAATTATCGAAACTACCCGAAAAAAGTTGACGAGCGTGTTGGCATTTGCCAAGCAGTTAACATTAAACGGGGAATTTCATTTTTTGCTGAAAGTTTTTCCTCGACTTGTAATAAGGTGCTGCAGTTATCTAGTTTATGTAAATCAGGCAATTCAACGCAGGAACGCCCATAGAGTGGTACGAGACGATTTAAGGTTTGCAGGTATTATATGTGCATCATAAAACAAACGTGTTTTCTTATTAGACCAGTATTAAAGTTTTCATTGCGCGACGAACGTGACCCCGGAAGGAGTGAAGAATGAAAAGTTGGAAAATATTTGATATAAAAATATGGGGCATGAGATGATGTCCCGATTTGTCAAGCAAGCACTTGGTGAAGCTCATGGTGAGCATTTTAATAAACACGAGAATGTTGGCTTCTCGTTTCATGGTATTTCCGCGGACAAAGTATTCAGGATTCTTGAATAGGAGTGCGAATGAATATGCAAGCAAATGCAAAGCGCACGAGGTTCTAGGTGAAACTTCTCCCGAGGAAAGACCATTGATTTTGCGTTCAACGGTAGAACAAAAGAGTTGGCTATGGGTCAAACTTCTCAGTGAGTGAGGAAGCTGAGGTCTCCATTCATTGCTCAACAATCGAGACTTGATGGAAATGAATTTTTAACCGTTACACAACAAATAGTGAAAACACAGCAAGTGGTAGGCTTTTCCATCTAATGGATGAAACTCGTTTAGCCAGTGATACCTGAGTGCCGTCCCCGTTGTGCACTCTAATTAAATTCCTTTTGCCTCTTGCGATACAACCCTTGGCGACATTTTAGGTGGAATTCCCATTTATAATGAGTGCGAGCGCTGGCAACTTTCAGCGAAGCACCAGAGCATGCAAATAGGTACAAGTTCAAGTGCTATAAATCAAAGAATAGTATCCTTACAAGGAATTATTAGACCGATCGATAAGAAAAATATTTCATTTCTGGCTGGTACGGCAGACGCGCGAGTCAATTATCCGATGGTGGAGCAAAGGGAGCAATTGGATCCAATACAGGTGCGACGTGGGTGGTAGCTGTGCACCCCGAGCTGTGGTTTCGCATTATGATTTAATTACAATTTATGGAGCTGGTGTTTCACGCGTTCCGGCACGTACTCTGATTTGGCATTACACCACGTGTGATACTCTACCTACCAGAGTCTATGTCACACCGCACTTCAAATTCCTGTTTTCCCTGTCGTGCACTTTACTAACATTGGCTTTTTGTCACCCACGTCGGAAAGCCATGAATGACACTGTGGGTTTTACACCGCCAGTATTAATTCAACCATCGTAAATTACGCTTTATTATTTCATCACGGATTTTTCTCTACTCTCGCGGCTTTTCTCAGCCATGCCCGCACATTATTTTTAATTAATGCCTAATAATAAATTTGAATTCAACGGCTTTCTCTTTTGAATCACACGAGGGCGCATTGCCACGGAAATAACTCAATTCGATGATTCCACCTGGATTTATTTTTCATTCTCCATAAATTCCATATGACCGCCTTTTTGGAAAATTCACCGTGTGCCAATTAGTGAAAATTGAATGATAGATGGATGATCCCAGAGAATTTCAATAATTCCTTTCTTTAATAATAACTGATAATTAATTGAAATTGAATGGCTATCTCTTTGGAATGAAACTGCGCATTTCGAAGGGAATAATTCAATCCGGAGATTCCACCTGGATTTTTTTTATCCTCCAAATTCCTATCTGGCAATCAAATTTCGGTGATCGGTCTCTTGTGGTCGTAAAATAGAGGCAGTCAAAATCCAATCACCAGACACCGTCTCATCCCACGAGAGGGCTGTACCTCCAATGGATAAATTCTTCACAACGTTCCAAGAGGCAAGGTGGAGTCTCCTTTCATGGCTCAACGGGTTTGGTCCTCTGTTTTCTGGTTATTGCCCGGCTGTGAAGACAGGCTTCAGGGGTTGAGATGGAGTTTAACAGTAGGGGGAGAAACCAAGTAGATAATGGTAGGATAGCACCGCCTGAGACATACAGTGTGAGAGCACTGGAATTGACACGGAGAGAGGGATAATGAGAGCAATCTGCTGCTCATCTGTAGGTCTGCGATGTCTCAAAACTTCCTCATACTATATCCTAGATGGCTGGAGACCTCCAGCTGTTCACGACTCGACACCTCATGCGTCATCATAATAAAAGACGTTGGCCAGGGCTTTTTCATCATTGGGGCCTTTGAAATGTCAGTAGTTTTCCTCGAGACACTTTTTCTTCCCAATAATAATTTATTCCAATGAAAATGAAAATGTCAAGACCAATTTAAATGTCGTAATAGTTGGAATTAGGAGTGATTACATCGGAAAAATACTCATACAGTTCCGCAGTGAACACTTCAACACTATTCCCTCAGATGGGTATCTGATAAAGTGGTTCAAAGAAATACGTTAGTACACCTCAGTATGTAGCAAGGGCGAGGGTCTAGCACGCAATTTAGCAATTTATTGTTAGAAACGTTATTCACCACCGAATGATGTCGACCATCCATTATCTCGGCTGCTTTCTCGATTACCTACATAACGAATAGCTTCATTTTCATCTTTCCTTATATGCCACATAAACTAGGCGGTCATGAGGAGTGAGAATAAATATTAATTTGCATATCGATAATGTTGGATGGAGACTAAACACGATAGATTCCGGGAGTTGCTAAAACCATTTGATAATTCTCGCGGAAAAATTCTCTCAGATCTCACGTCTCCGGTAATTTTCACTAATTTTTCTACACTTGTCCTTTAATTGCGATGGCAGAAGGTGGCAATTCCAAAAACTCGCTCGTAAATCAATATTCGAGGTGAAAAAAATGCGCCTGTGCAAACACGTGTGAACAAATGTTGAGTCTGCCATTGGCGCGGGTTCGTATGCTCGGAGGAAAAAAACCTAACGGAGTCTATTAAAAGACAGTGCGGTACGTTTCTCTATAATCTGTACTACGAAGTATGAGTTAATACAGTTGCTTCGTGGAAATGTCACCCCGGGGTTATTTTAATTTTTACAATCTGTCGAGAGCACCGAAAGAAATAGCTGCGATGAGCTCTAGAAATTACCAGAAGAAGCGCTCGTCCCATGTGTACTCAAAGAATTTCAAATGTGATATTGTATAAACCAACGATATTCCGTTTTAGTCCCGCCGTTTACTAATTCCGCTTCCACCTAAGACATTCTTATGACCTGTTGAACATATGTCCAGGGGGAAGGCATATTTTTCAATGCTGTATTATTCCAGCCAAATGGAAAATTTATATTCGAGCTCATTTTGTTTTTCTTTCTCCTTTCAGAGAATGCCATAACAGTCACGGATTTGGGGTGATAACGAGTGGGCTTTTGCACGTGTTTATCAGCATTTACATTGGTGAATTCGAAAATTGTCAACACCCATATTCTCACACCATCGGGGTCTAACCCTTTAACTGGAATTTTAATCTCCGGTGGCATTTCGCCTCAGTCCTGCTACGATTTTTCCATCTCGATGTTGGGAACGTTCATTAAGGGGTGCCATGGGCCTCTGCTATTTCGTATTTGATGATACGAAACAGGGCTAGATTGAACCAGTAATAATGCTGAATCAAATGAAATATCATGTATATGTTGTTGCTCTGCGTATTGGTATTGGATTTTTCGTTTATGATGGCATTGGGAGAACCGAAGAGGAAAATGGAATGAAAATTATGCGAGATCCGTATTTGTGAAGAAGAGAATATCCGCGAAAAATGCGGGGATAAGGTACATTTGGAATACTTTTGATAATCAGAAGATTCCGATTTCATTTCTTATCCCCGGAACGTTCTTTATCAAATTTGACAGGCGACCAAGAAAAAAAAATATATGCTAATAATTATGCGAGACATATAAGTGATAAATTTCATTTTTTATCGCAAATATATTTCATGTGAATTTCAGATATAGGGTATGTCTAAAAAACCCATCAAAAAACTCATAAAAACTCTTAAAAGATATTGTCAATAAGTCTGTGCTCAAAAACTAATTGTATTTTGATCGCTTTTGACTTCTTATTTATTACGAGATAAGTATTTGTTTTATCTCCTATAGATAGCATAGACAGTATAGATGTAAGAGTGAATATTACTGGGATAAATGAACTCAATGGACAAAAATTTTCCATGTATTTCGACAGAAACTCGTAAATACTTGTGATTAAAGCATTTATGACCCAACATCAGGGGCCGCAAACTTCTGATGCAACAAAGGTACATTGTACTGTAATGTGTTCACTTGCGGAGGCGTCTGTATTTATTTCTCGTCGGTTTTGTACATTTGTACTTTCATTTTTACTATTCTTTTTTACGAATAATCAAATTTCTGCATTGCATTCAAATAAATCGACTACATGTTTGTCGATGTTTTTTTTTTAATGCTCCTCGTATTTATTTAACGACATTTTGACACGCATGCCCGAATTTATTTTCTTGGAATTTTTTTGACGGGCAATTTTTTTGATTGATTTTTTTTTGTGGGGCAGGGCATAGTATCAGTTTCTTCTGTATTAAATGTGGGACGTGTTGGATGTTTTCCGAGTAAGAAACCGAGACAAATGTCACTTCGTGCTTGTCCCTCACAAAATTTCGGGACGATTCTAGCACCTTCGATTAAGGAAGAATAATAAAGCCACACGCTCCTCGACAAAACGGATGAGACTATCCTCGACATTCATACACTAATCTAATTTCTTTATCCGATGGAAATACATCTTGCCAATAAATATACACTCTTTATTTCAAATACACAATACCAAATTATACTTTAATACCCGCACCAAAACTACCACATTGTTGTCAGATATTTTTTAAACTTGAATCCAAATTCGGAATTCTGGTCAAATAAAAAATGTTAATTTTCCTCTGGAATTACTTCCAGAACATTTCATTCTAGACATATAAAAATGGAGCTGCGGGAAACTCTGAAATTATAGAAAAATCGAATCGCAAAGTGGTGTACATCAGTATACCAGTGTACCTGTACATCATATGTATACACATGCCAATTTTTACAGATATTCTCCGCGTGTAAAATGACCGGCTTGCGGTAAATTGCTGGAGGATTCTCGCGGATAATCTATCTCGAGGTGCAATAAAAAAAATGACGAAAGTGTTTATAAAATGTGAGAATGGATAATGCGAGTTTGGCGGACGGTGGGGTGATTTATTATGCAAGACAGTCACAGGGTAGGTTCGACTAACGCCCAACCAAGGAGCCCATTTTGACACGAAACTTTGCCACGCGGCAAACCGCCCAGAAGGAATACATTAAAACAAGCAACGACGGAGCACACAAACATGCGACAGTCGTTGGCGGCAGTTTAGTACGCCTAGTTGCACTTCGAGACCCATGTACCCAATATATAGAACTGCATCAAGTGAATAGATATATACATATAGGTTATATACTCTAATAGTTCCTTCCTGAATAATGCATCAGTCGGAATATTTGCATCAAACTTGAGGCAGTTGCCACGACTCACGTCTCACTCCCACTTGTCGACTGTCGATTTACCTCCTTCTCTGTTTCGTTCTCAACACCGAGTATGCCCTCCCTCTCCCTGTAAATAAATGATAATTTTATTACATCAGCCCCAACAACAGGAACAAACTTCTTGGGAGTCACAAAAAAACACCATTTAACCTCTCCCCAACACAGGACGTGGACTTGAAATAACAATGTGCCAAGGACCATTACCAGCATCCTACACGCTGAGAATACAGACATGCCAGAAGAGAATATCATTTTGGCCCTCTCTTCGCATCATGTTAACAATTATTGTGATTTTGTTCATCTACCTAACGACGGCCCATTTCCGAGAAGATATATATTTTTTTTTTAATCCCAGTTTTTTCCCGGCGCAGAATTATTCAAAAGAGACAATGAGATGCGTGGACAAGAATTTTCAATGGAAATTCTCTCGTGCGAAATCAACCGTCGAGTTGAGGAAAACAAATTTTCAGCCCCTTGTACTAGTAATTCAAATTCACCCCCTTACATGCTCAAAGAATCGTGCAGATGCTGCTGTTTGGTTTTTTGCTTCGACTGATTGCCCTCGAGGAGTTGGAAATTCTGAGTCATCACGCGCTGCACATTCAACTGTGAAATGAAAAAATCAACGACTTCTAACTAGCAATTTGAATACAGTGAAAAATTCTGGTTTATACATATTATTGATCCGATGATGAGGGGTTACATGCAGCTAATTCATTATCGCTGGCTTGGACACCCCGCTGTGCTCCACCAAGAGATCCTCACAGTATACTTGGCAGCACAAGGGTTGATTGATATGAATCACCCCGGGTATTACAAGGAAATAAAGCCTAGACTATTCTCTTCGCCATCAAGTTGGTTCCCCATTTTACATCGTAAAGTCGCAATTAAGGGCACTGGGGGTCCCGCAAATTGATCATTCATTGGCTGTTGTCCTGGGGTTTATAAAAATGTATTGCTCTGAGGTTGCATCAAAGGTCGTAATTCGATTAACCCTGATTCACCAACGTTTCAATCGTCGTCCATAAAATAATTGAAATGGCTAATGAGGTGTACGGAAGAGTCCAGCGACAACCAAAGTCGTGAGGAGGCGTTTGGATAAAATTTATTATCAAGTGATGGTATACTTACGGCGTACGTGCGCCCAGTGGACAAAATTTAAAAACAAATATACTCAAGGAGCCGAGAAGGGGCGACATAAAAAGGGCTTACGAGGCTTTGCGTGTCATGTGACGGGCAGTTCAAGTCACGACGAGCCGAGGCAAAACGTTTATCACTGGCCGATCGCGTGACTTCACATTAGTTCATCAAAAGAAATCCAGAGATGTGTACTGAATTCGACAGTTCTCTTTTTACCCCCTTGATGAAAATATGTGAATTCTTGAATTTTTTTTTTATTCATTCAGATGTCTAGCAGAAATGATTTAATGTTTTTCCATCCAATGGACTTTGAAATATTTCAGCCCGCGGTGGATCGTTTCAATTTTTGTTTGTATGTGCGTGTCTTGACGTTGGCAGCTCGAGGCGCCGGATTGTCCGCCCGATGAAATCATTAGTGTCCTTACGAGCGTACGAAAATTAATTGCACCAGGCTGACTTGAAAATTTTCACACCGCGTTGCGGTCTGCATTGAAAAACCGTCGCTCGAGGTTCCCACGCGCACAGACGTTGGAATTGTGCACAGATGACAGTTGAGACATCATTTTCATTTGGTGGAAATGAGTTTTCTGCAGTATTCATTCGTATAACAATGCCTCCACGACATTTTAATATATTTTTCTTCTTCCATCGCACACACGAGTCATTTCGGTTTATTACCTTCGGAGGTGGTCTACAGTGAGAACTATGAATACAGTCTCCAACAACTGATGCATATCGAAAATACCTTCGACAATCGCTTCAAGTGTTGTTCTTGAGAGGAGCAATGAACATTATAATGCGTCCACGCTGGGTTTATAGCCATTGGCCACGTAAATAACTGCCTCACGGGACAGCCCGTATTTCCGTCCCGCGTCTTGTATAACCCACGCATAAAGGACATTTCAGAGAGGGCTCTCAAGTTCGAGGCATCATCCGCTACTCCGCTGATTTATATCTCCACGACTTTCGTGACTAGGTACTTCTAAGACACTGCATTATTCGTAGTGCGTCGTCAAAAAGACACATGATTTTCTCCTGGCCGTGTAAACAGGTGAGTTCACTGACGATTATAAATAGCATCATTTTTCCCCCCCTCCCCAATAGAGACGTTGGTGACCAACTTTGCATTCTCCATCTCACCTCAACATCGAGTGCACGCTGAATCACCATTCCAACACCAATTAAATCTACCGCAATGGCATATTTTATAAGATCCTGGAATTATCGTGATTTTTGACATTGAAGACATAATTCCGGATAACGAAATGTCCAGGTTCATTGCACGTAAATCACCTGTGACTGGGTGTAAACCCAAGCTGTAAACCTAAGAAAACATCGAGGCCTCTAAAAACGTTTCGCATACATTATCCAGCCGCGTGTATAGGCGCTAAAGCGAATCTGGCCCGAACGTTATGCCTCAAGCGCAATTCGCGTTTCTTCAACAAGACTGCGTTGGACGATAAAGTGAGACTTTTGCATACGCGCAAGTTGCGTGTCAGTCGACGTTGCAATCTCATCGTTGATATGTAGAAGCGCGGCTCTACCTGCGAGCTTCGGTTACTTATTTTCCAACTAATTTTCTCCGGGCTCACTCACCTTTAATCGCATCAACCGTATCTTCACGATGAGAAACACCAATTTTTATCGCCAAACCCACAAAACTGCACTATATACACAATAAATTATACCAACTGACGACAACTTGCGGAGATTAACTTGGACTCGATGTCAATCCCGTGTTGTCGTCAATTTTACTGCAGGAGAACATGCGTAAAAATAGCGTTTATAATTTATTATGATTTTTGCCCTGAGGGAATAATAATAATAACAATATCATATTTTGTATACGCTGTCAGATATGTCAGCAAAGTTGTGCTTGTTCTTGGGGAATTATAACCCAAGGTGAAACCCTACAATGGCAGCAACACTAAGTAGACACTGAAACGGGATTTCCCATAGGATTCACAATTAGTGTAGTCACTGGTTATCTTGTGAACCCTCATCTCGCAGTAACGCAGGACCAATCTGGATTTTCCAGTGGTGGAAGTGAGAGAGAACGAGTGAAACCGCGGAAGTGTCTGAGGATATTGTTCTCTCCACGTTATATAGCTGGAGTAGCATAACTCACCTCCATAGACTCAGCCTCAACCGAATTTTCCATATCTTCGATATTTTTCCCTCACGGTTATACCGAGTGAGATAAACTTTCGGTAGAAGCTTCTGGCCCAAGAGGGTGGCAGTGGGGTGAACTAATCTCCCGAAACTCTGTTAACTCCCTGCCACAAGAAGCCAGAGCTCGAGATGAACTCCTTCTTTTTCTTCCGTCCATTTCTACCAGAAATAAAGTGCGGTGCTTCAAGGGGGTGCGCCACTTGGTTTTCTCGGGTTTTGGGGTAAAGCGCTATTTCCCTGGGTCGAATGTATGCCCCAACCACGATAAAATACTGGAAGATGCAAGTTTAATGCGCCATTTGGTTGCCAGACAAGTTGAGAGTGGCAGCATATACGACGATTCCACCTACCCTTGGCTACGAAATTGAGTAGCTCCACGAGCGCTTACACTATTGCCACAAAATTGCCAAGCCTCTGTCGAACCGACCACCATGGATATAATCAAGTGAATGAGATACGACAGACCTGCTATTAGTCAGGTTAGTACCTCGAGATACTCCAAAGAGTATTAAACTACGCGGATGAAGAATTTAACGGGCATTCGTACACTCGACTCATCAACTACATCATCGTACTCTTTAAACGTTTAATGTGATCCTTCAAATTGTTATATTGCACATGACACTGACTACGTACTGCAATATTATGACTAGAGTGGGAACCAGTGGACCCTCATCACGAGTGCATGAATATATACTCGTCCGAGTTGTATGACTTACTTCCCTGAAATTCATTCTTCATGACAGCATCTGAGTACCAGTTGTCCAAACTCAACTCATCAACCTGCCCCACCCATGGGATATCCACCACGTCTCGTTGATTTTCGACCTCAACTTGCCAAGTATCACATTACCCAACTCCTAGCCCTGGACATTATTAAGTCAGTATTTCTCCCTCCAATAAATATCCTTACAGAAGACTTTTCCCTTCGATATCGATCCACGTCCTCATCTTCTTTTATATCCACGTGATGCTCAAGAAGTTGTTGTGCGTTTGATAATAAAAGGGGATAAAAACAGTGCAGAGGGATGGAAGAGAGAGGGAGAACAATGCCAAAGAGAGGGATGGGTTAAACTGTGCCATCACTCACGTCGGCTCGCTCCCTAGGATGTGGAGAAGTAATCTGTCGCCGGAGGGCGAGGTGCAGAGGCTAGGGGAGAGAAACACCGAGAAAAAAAACTCCAGGAGAGGGAAAAGAGTATAAGAAAATATCTTGGTTGACGTACAAACTGTCTTTCTGGCGTGGCATTCGTAATCCAATTGTCAGCAATAAAACAATTACTTTTATTTCCCGTTCCATCTGCGGACCACTCCCAAAGGTATTGGTGAATTTTTCCACCGCTCAAAGCTCGAGCGATTTTAATCATAATAATTAACTCCTCTATTTATTTGATGGCTCTTTCTCTCTCTCTCTCTCTCTTTATATAATTGTATATGTTTTTCAACTGTGGCGTGTGAGTAATCTGTCGTCCGAAAAACGAGAAAACGACAAATGTACGGTGGAATTGGCGACCGTGAGCGTTGTTGGCTGTAGTACATGGGTGGACGGGTGTTGTATCGGTCCGTTGGACACGGTTTTCGTGGTCCAGGTTTCGATCCCCATTCGCGTTGTGATTGGTGCGTACGTGTGCTGGATTCCAAAGTATAAGCCTGTACGTGCGTGCAACGCGCCCTTTCCAGTGTACCTTTATCACCATCTCCCTCTGCACATCTCTCTGTACGAGAGAGGGTGGAATTGAAGCCACAGGGGAGCCCCGGAGGGGTTTGAGTTCACTGAGGGATGTGTAGAGCCGAATTCCGAGATATGGATGCCAGCGGAAATGTTTGCAAATGGCAGAGCGACCAAGAACTAGAGGATAGCGAATTCTTGCATCAACTTGGATAAATTCACCTCGACCCTGATTCTCATTCAAGGCGCTTCGACTTTCCAACATTCATCCCCAATCCTTTTATTTGTGTTTTAAAAAAAAAACCGATGTAAATAGCGTCGTGAAATAATTCGAGCGCATTCGAGTTGGGGGTAGTGACTCGCCCAGACGGAAAATCGATTGCTACCCAATTGGGAAATGCACATTCATACAGAGAATATTCCCTGAATTTTTCATTTGACTTCTCCTTGGCGACCATCTTTCTTGAAAACCCTCAGAGACTATCGATCGAGTCGATCGATGCCCTGGCAGGAATAAGACCTCACGAAAGGCATAAAGCATTCGGAGAGCGACTTCTGGCCAAGTGTAACGGGAACTCTTTATTTGACGAATGATCCTTTCTTCTTTCCTCCCGCTCGTTTCCCACAGAATATTTCTCGCGTGTCTCTCCTCTTCTTTTTTCCTCCCCATTTCATCCACCATTTTTTGCTCAATTTTACCTCCGCAGTGCATTGTACGGGCACTCCTCTAGGTTTTGTGTTTTCCTTTCACATGGCTAGGAGATGTAACGATCCATCAAATTTCAACGAGTCAATTGACCACTAGTAGTGGTTGTTTCCTACTGTCATGCCCAGTTATATGCATGCTGCACCGATCGATCAATGAGAAGTTGTATTCTTCATTGTCGCACATGGTAAAAGTCTCCAGATGGCACTTAGCGACGCCCATCATTGACGCTAAGTCACAAGGGCTAAATACACAATGGAATGTTTCTATATACCACCACATACTACCATAGACTGGACATTGCTCGAGAGGTCTATTAGCCTTCCAGATTACTAGGACATTATGGAGCACTATATCTGCTTTATCAGCTGATCTAATGGCAGGTACCCGCATCCCCAAAATGGATCGTCCCTCAGTTCCATATCGTCCTATCAAACCCATGCCGTTGATCAATGGCAACCTCACTCTGACCCCTCAGTAAAGGACTAAAGGCCCGCTTATTGCTCCAGTTGCATTAATAGGAATCAACCAGGATGGATAACATAATCAGCAAGGCATTCGTCTTTCGGCAGTTCCGTTCTTGGAAATCTCCCCACTTCAATTACACCGGTAAATCTATCCGATTTTCAGTATTTCCGTATTTGCTGTTCTATTAAAATCCCCGAGGGCCAAGCGTTGACTCTATTGTCGTATCTTATCATGAGATCTATTACGATTCAATGCAGTCCCCAATTTGGCATCCGTGTGAAAGGCTTCACGCCAATAGTCCTCTGCGTCTGGAACAATAACCTCTTCTCCGGACCGCGTTACATCGAGATTACACGATATCCAACCACTGTACAATTTCCACAGCCAAATCATTGTACACCAACGACGAGTGTTTGCTTTTGTTTTCACTATTCGCCATGGTAAATGCATACTTTTAGCAATCAAAGTGAAAATCTCAAGATTCTAATTGAAAATTATCATAAAAGAATGTATGCTGTTGTTAAAACCGGGGGCTTTTCATTCATGATGGTGGAAAAAAAAAAGGAGTCTCTACCTTTGGAATTAAAATGTAAAAGTTTTTCATTCGCTGTGCGGTTCGCAAGTGTTTGTGTCGTGTACAAAAGAGGGGAGTGAAAAGCGAGAGAGGGTGCTCGCCCGACGGATTACATTTGCCAGTTAACGAGTGACAACAACGAGAAAATATTTGGCTAATGGTTATAATCCCACCGTGTAGAACAATAAGTTAAGCACCCGCCACTAGCACACTCGGCCAGCCGTCACCAGCAGCCACTCTTCTCTTCAGGTCTCATGACCCCACCACATTCCCCTTTTTCTGTTTTCCGGTTTTGTGAGAGGTCACAGAAGTACAAATATTCACCATCCGGATACACTCGGGCTTAGCTGTAATATATTTTGTTTAAATGTAGGCCTGCACTCTTGTGAGGGAATTTCAAATGGCTTTTGAATAATCTCCATTCGTTTTCGTGGTATATTGATATGAGCACTGCACCAAGAACCCCTTTGATGAGGCAAAGAAATAATTAGCGCTGGAGTCACGCGTTTCAGCTGCCGAAGCCTCTAAATAGAGTTCGTCTAGAGTGGTACGTGCATACACCTACTTGGAGCAGAAAGCCACTCAGTCCGGAGCTCATTAGACAGCTATTAACGTAAGTTTCATTTGTGGGAACGTGGTGGAGAGAATCAGCATAACAAATATCTCTCAACAGTATATTTGATGGAGTTTAATGAATGAGGACAAGAAATGATCGTTAGTAGGTGAACTACTACAATTGGCGATGAAATTCAACAGAGCAACGAGAGGAGAATGATGGAATTTCATATCATCCAAGCCTATCTGGAATAGTTCGTAATGTCTCGCTAAACATGAAACTTGGCACTGGGTTGGGCAACTTCATGCTGTTTGTAAATGCTCATCCCCCCTGATCCCCCTCTGCATGTCTCCAGCAAGCAAGTTAATCTATTATGGAGTTGAATAATTAGAGAAAAGGTCGTGGGAGCGATGGGGATTTCAAGTTTTAGATGTCTTCATGAAAATCGTAATGCTAATACTTAGGATCGTGCAGATGAGCACTGCCATTCTCTGCCTTCTAATTTCCAAAAGGGGATAACGAAAAATGACAAGGAAAGACTGATTGAGCATGGAAGAAGTGTAAACATAATGGCCCATTGCATGATCCATCACTGGAAATTGAGGAGGACAAAACCCCACACCCCTTTCGATAAATTATTGGTGAGAAATAGACGGCAGCTGGCATGTGCTTTGATGTGACTCTCCGGTATATTTTCACCACTCCAAGGCTTTAATTCGCCGTTGGCATATGCGATAAGGTAGATCTTGTCAAGTAAAACATGGCAGAGTGAAAATTACTGGGGCTGTATTTAATAGACGTTTTTCGCTTGTGACTATTTCTTCTCTTTCATTAACAACACCGCCCCCGAGATTTGCCAGGGTTTAGGAGAGGGGAGGTTATCCCGGGCAATTCAGTGACCGCCTCCAAGACCGAGAGCCATTAATTACCAAAATCTTACTCTCTCACCCGCTGTGACAGTGTTAAGGGTTCGCGACCTATGTGCTCTCCGGTCCGTTAGTTCGCGAACCCGCAGACCAATATATCTTTTCTGATATAATTCAAGCTTCACCTACACTCCTTGGAGCATCAGCAGCGGCTTTAATTTAGCTCTCTCGAACAATCCGCCATCTTGCCGGGGACTTACGCTGTTCGTTTTATGGAATTTTACGAGCGCGTTACCTTTGAACAAGAGATTTACCAATGTATGTGAAAAGAAAGGAGAAATAAAGGGTTACCCAGTTAGATATACAGAATGAGCTTTTCCCCTGATGTATGACCTGTGGGAGGAGCCTCACCACACTGTTATTCTCATTCTCTGTCCTTTTTCAAGGTATCTTAAGAAAATTAGGTTACCTCCAGATCGAGCTGGCTCGGTGTGCACGGTATTTCATACAGTTATGAAAGTCCTTCATATTTTTCACGAGAAAGTACCGCACTCATCTCTTATTCCCCACGGAAAGAACTTAGCTGTTTGCGTTCCAATTTTGCGCCTCCATCCAAGTTGTAAAATTCCAGGTGAAGGCATTCCTGTGGACACTTATCATTTTCATTTTTCCTCCTCACGATAGGAGCATTACTCCAGAAAATATAATGATATGAATCAGGTGAAACTGCGCATAAAACGGAACTCGCGTATATATCTCAACTCCTTTTCTATCCTATTTTTGCTGTTTCTCTTCTACCGGTGAGGACAAATATTTCGTGAGCAAGCATTTTCTATGAGTGCTGAGGAAAACTGGCATAGACACCGAAAACATTTGAAATACGAATTACATGGTGTACTTGGTGTATGTGCTCGTTGAAAAGTTTACTGGCAAACGGCCCACCTATATAATACGAGTACGAGGCGGACGTTGACCGCTTTCACGTTTTCGAAACAAAGCTACAACGGAGTTGTTGCGATTCCGCTTGTCTAACCATCATGTTTCATTTGTCGTCTCATCGTTCGTCGCGACGTTGAAAAATTTCCTCGTTAAAAAAAAAACAACGTCCTTCACAGACTCATCAGCAGAAAAATCCATGTTAATTCCAAAAGCCCATCAGACAATACAAATTTTGTTAATATTACTATCAAAATCAACTCGATGAGATTATGAAGCGGTAAAAAAGTTTTCACCCCAACAATTCGGCTTTAAACTTTTTCAGTGCTGACTAGCCAAGTGGACGGGGTTGGATATAATTTCGAGGTATTCAGAAGTACATTTCAACTCATTTGTTGAAAAGAAAAATTTCATCGATCCCCGACCTCTTACATATTCAAATTATAGTCCGGAGGTGCGACTTTATCTCAATGGTGCTTCATTTAAAGTTTTTGCTTGATTCTCGACTTCTATTCACCACTTTCCACTGACGGAGATGCCTTGGCACTGTCTGAATGTCCTCTCATCTTATACCTCACGACGAGAGAGTGACCCTGAGACGGGGGCAATTAATCATACTCTGGGAAATTTGACTAATCCAAGCTACAATGAAGTCCCGGATCTGTTTGCAAAATTCTCCGACTAGGTTAAATTTGTCATCAGTTATCCGATGACGTCCAGGATGAGTCCGACAAAATACTCTTATTATTAGCGTCTTTATTTAGAAGCGCATGCCGTCAAGCCGAATGATAAAGAATATGCAAATGTACATGAATTTCCATTAGCAAACTTTTCCACGTTGCGAGTTTTCCACTGAATACCCGGGCTCACTAATTAGTTATTGTTAGATAAATTAAATATGCGAACGCTGGGTAATGGACCGAGACGCAAAATGGTATAGAGTCTGGGGGTGAAGCGCACGAGCTGAACAAAATAATTCTCCCTCCTATAGTGACTGAATAAAGCAGTTGTGAAGTCTGTGCTACTTCAATATTAAATCCTACACGGAAAATGGAATTTACATCATTAAATGTTCCCTCTCATTTTAAATACTTGATAAGACTCTGATGAGGAAAATGTAATAATTTCCAGTAATTTCAATCGCAATTTTCCAACTGCGAAGATGAATTATTAAATATGTTTTCCGGATGTTGGATGTGATGATTTTAGTTTCCATGAATTTTGTGGAGCATTTAATTGATGGATTTTCCATTGCCAAATTAATCATCAGTTTACTGTATTTCGGGCGATAATAAAAAATACAAATCGATGGTGAACAATGCCGGTATCGATTCAAATAAATCAATGTGCATTTGGATTGTTTGGGTGTGTGGAAAATTCACCCAGTGACATGAATGTGTTGCTTCTGGTAACCAGGTTGCTCAGTTTGCGGTTTACAACTCGTATTCATTGTGTAAACGTGAGTTGACAACAGCTGCACCTTCAAACTCCATGTCAAGGTTCGAACCAAAACACAATACCCTTCTAATTTCGAATATCCCCTCCCGCGGGATTCGCACAACACTCATTCATTCTTTCTTCCTCCGAACAATTGATGAGACAGCATTTTTTACGTTGCCATCTCACTCCAACGGAACTGCAAATAATACAAAAAAAAAAGAAACGTACCCCAGCCACCAGTTAAAATTTTATAGTTTTTTTTGTGAATTGTGATTTTGTATTTTCATGTTTCGCCTGGCATTAATAATTTGCAAACGCACTGGGGTTGCAATCATAAATCAAACTTACACTAGGATAAATTATTATAAAAGATAAAAGACAAGTCGGCCTTCCACAGGCGTTTGAATTGAAATTCAGATGCAGATCGCAGGATATACTCGTTTTATTTTTCTTCAAATTCTATTTATCTTTCCGACAGCAGTACAATGTGTGTTTTGCCGCAAACTTTCTACCCGCTAAGACGAATACTAAACAGGATTTCTTCGGGTTCAGCAAAGTTCTTTCTTTTTTTTTCCCACTCCCCCTTTTCACCCTTCTCAATATCAATAGCCTCTATTCTAATGTAAAATGTTGACCGAGGTGAAATTGAATGAAAATATACATCAATTTGAAAAGCTATTAAAAATCCAATGTGTATTTGGGATTGAATTAAATTGTTAAAATTGCTCTTAAATGGAGCAATCTCGTGTAATCAGTCTTAGAGGCGTTGGTATAATTCCATTAGTCTGTAATTTTCGACACACTGTGACGAGATATCCGCAGTTAGGAGGGATAGAAAAGAGAGGGATGGGTAGATACTTGGGTACATTGTAATTCTGTTACGTAAAAAGTAAGGGTGCAATTGCGCCAGGGGTGGTCCTTCTGGATTTTGGGGGAGAAACAGGTAATGGGAAATTAGTGGCCAAGACAATCGATTTCAGATGTTGAATTATATGCGAATGCTCAAGCGGGTTGTAATCTCCCCAGTGGGTTACAGGCTATCGGAGGATTAATGAGATATTTAATAAAATCGTAATTTCTCATCGATCGTGTGGATTAATTATACAGCTCTGTCTGTACCGATTCAATTAAGCCATGGGAAAATAATTAATCGGTCATGAAGCTTCTGCACAAAATTATATAACGGATTTAATTAATCGGACTGTCTCATGACTGGGTCTGAAGAGCATCATCAGGATGAAGTCCTCGTGGCAAACACAAAACCATTTTCTCGTGGTCGTTGTTCATTCTCTCAACCCACGACGAGTCGCTATTCAATTTTCCCTGGGCCAATGCATTATTGAGTACCACGTCAAGACATCTGACTGTTTCTATTTCCGTGCTCGGTCGGTACTCAAGGTTATATCGTAGGTTCCTTGTTTACTAAGAGAGCAAACAGCTCGATGGAGTCTTCTGTCTACATATATACCCCTATACCCCTTTGCCTTATTCCCCTTCACCACTTCCGATCTTCTCTCATGGGTATACCTCGTACATGTTGTTAGCCTCAAAGGCAAGGTTTTCCCAGGAATACCTCAACTCTTAAGCCTCTACTTTTATTTATTCAGGTTTATGTGTTCATATCATTCTCACAGACTAATTGGATTTTTGGCCTCTGCAATCTTTGCCCGACCTCCATCCGTTTCGTTAATCCCTCAACATCCTAATACCACAAGACATCTAGACATCTAGATCTTCGGAAAAGTTTTATTTTTTCAATGATTTGACCCTAGAACGAGTGCACTGGGATTATCACATATTGTCACAGAAAAGGGATGACTTCAATAATTACGGGATACTTTAATGAGCCCCGGGGTTAATGAAAAAATAATGCGGAGGGTATATACCTGGCGATTTGCTTGGTTTGTCAGTGAGCCCTGGTGCCATCTTAAACTCCTGCTTTAATATGAATTTTATGGAAAGTACTGTAGACTTCAGAGGTCTTGATGAAACTACTGCCTCAACCTTTTCCTTCGCCATTGCTCCGGGACTAACCCTCCAAGTTCTCCTTCCCCCCCTGATACCAGCCACGGGCCGCGTGTCCGTATAACTTATACCTTCAAAGTTCACCAAGCAAGAGGGAAAAAAAAATAATCCAAAAAAAGAACTGGCTCTCCCTCTGGCCGTGACGTACTCGCTTGAACGTTCCAACTTCAAGAACTTTTCCACGGGAGACGACGGGGTTGTGCACGCTTGGTCGACGTCGTTCAATGTGACACAGGGAGTAAGAATTTACTTCTGCAGTTATAAGAAAAATGCATTGTTGATAGTCATTTACTGCCATTTAGCTGGATTTCTTATTTTTTTTTTAAACCCCCTCTATACTTGCTCATTGTAGTCCCGAGCCCCAGGTCTCTCCAACAGACTGCAAATGTTCTATAAATTCTACTTAATCTCAACTTTCTGATGCCAGGCAATCGTGGAAGCTAGCTGTAACTCTCCTCCCATGCAGTCAAATTCAAACTCCCCCTCGAAGATCTTACTGGCACCCGTAAGAAGATGTAAATTACGCTCCGCGTCCGCTGGCATTTCCCAGGGAGGAGTTTATCGCTCCAGTCACCCATTTTGACACTAGGCATGGATATACTGCAACTGTGCAAGAATTATATGATTCACAAAATTTAGGAGAGATTACCATAACGGGCATGACAACGTAGCCAAGCAGTTTCTAAATCTTTTCCCTTTTCACGTCGCAGGTTTAATGGCCTGGCTTTTTCATTAATATAGTAATTTAATAAACCCGCTTAATTGATGTCACCAATTCTGCACGACAATTACCAGAAATTAATGGAAAACATATTACTGTGCTCGTTTTAGTCGTATAATTTTCCTGGCCCGGGATATCTTCATCCATATTTAAATGCTGTATAAATCACAGCCCCAAAGCGCTCGTCAAAGTCCACCCGGACGATCGACGGGGCTCATTATTTTTTTCTGCCTCTTGATTTTATCAGTAGTCGCCATCTTTTGGAGATGATCATGCCCATCAATAGACCCCGCTATCCATTTCAAATTATATCCTGCTCGCGAAATTTAATTTGCTCGTATATCTGAATACTGCGGTGTGATTTACTACTTGATTTACGATGTACTTTAATTATTCTGTTCGCCGTTCCAGAAGAATGGCAGGCCTTCTGTAATCAACAAAATCAATATTCCTAAAGATATATTGCCAGAAACTTTCCGAATACGCTGGCTACGTATGGAAACAGACTAGCCATATCCTATCATTTTCTATAGCCCTCTGTGTACCTTCCGTCGATAAATTACAAGGTAGGATATTCAATAGAGAATAAAAGGGTCATTCAGGGAAAACTTTCATCATCCTATCTTATAAGAACATTTTAATGAGAATTTTCCTCATAGAAATTAAACTATTACTTGGCACTGCGTTATTTGCCATTTTTGTCGATTTTTCGGTTTGACATTGTGGGAGATAAAACATTTTATCAATAATAGTAATAACTCTTAATAATGATAATTATTGGACGATTCCCCTCAATCCTTCCCCCTCCCTTCCACCCACCACGGAGTGGATAGAACGAGTGAGAAAGAACTGATATGCATTAGTGCCGTAATTAGACCGTAACAGACCTATTTAAATAATTTAACTTGCTATTAATTAATAATTGATATTTGATAGATCCTGACCATCTTACAACATCTCATTTTGGAATATGTACACTGAGAGAAGAAGTTCTTTAAGAAGTGCGTTTTACTCATGTCTTAAAAATTGATAAGAAAATCATATCTTAGTTTATGAAAAGGAAAACTTGATCCAAAGATGATGATCATTTATTTATAATAATAAAGTGATTTCTCAAGCCAAGCCTAGGTCAATGAATTTACTAACAAGTTTTATTTTTTCAACTCGAAAAGATTTCAATTATAAAACTACTTGACTGGGTTCAAGAAGTCGAGACGTCGTCTTGTAGTCAATTCATTACTCATCATGTTTCGGAGAAGTACAAAATCTCTTGACTAAAGTTTTTCCTCTTAGTACAAGATATCGTTATCTTGTAAATTTTTGAGTTAGAGTTTCTTCGTAGAAGTAAAGCCGCACTTCTTGAAAAAAAAAATTTATTTATTCAGTATAGACGTCGCAGCGATGAAAATATCGACATGAAGTATATAATTGTTGGGTTTTTATGGAATGGTGAGGAAATATAGGTCGAATATATGACGACAAGAAGGTAAGCGCGTTGCTATCAAGTGGGCCGTCAGAGCACGACGATAAATTCTTTCCGCCATGCGAAAAGACCTCTCCGTCGGAGAAAAATGACCAATATTCGTGTGAAATACGGTCTCAACCGGTTTTTTTTCGGTGGCAAAGCCCACCTACCATTCCTCCCAGTCTACTCCCACCCCATTCTCTATTGGATTTCAATTTTACGGTTCGACGACAGCATTTCACGCTAAGCATAACATATGACCCAATAAAATGCCGAATCATATCACCTACTCTCTGCTGAGCTTTGCAACACTTGCACTCCACGAGAGCATATAATTTCAGGTGTCGAGTCGTGTTGGATGCGGAGGTTGTGGAAAATTCGAGTAAATTAGGGAATTATTTGGAGAGGTGAGTTAGTCTAGGTATACGGTAAGTTAAATATGACCGTCTGGGGGGTAGAAGTCTCCAGTGGAATTCCAGAGGTGTTTAGTAGGTGAATGCTCATGTGGCTCTGAAATGAATCCTCAAAAAGTGGTATACCGAGAGAGCAGGAGCAGGAAGGGAAAACTGAGACGATAATATTTCTCAGGCGCCAGCCGGGCATAGATCCTGATTTACACATCTAGCACGTTACCCCCGTAATAACAATGCGTCACTTTTATACGTTGGCATAAACAATGCGAAAGACCTCCCACGCGTTCGCTGCAAAGCGCCCATCGGGCTTTATCCCGCTTCTCGTGCTCGATGTTTGCTTTGTATTCCGTTGCTTTTCGCGCATATCGAAGGGCCCATTCAGAGAGGGATAAAATCCAACTGAACTGGAGTGCAATACAAAAAGATGCACACGCTGCAGTACTCCTCGATTTCCAATCATTGAATACGTGTGACTGCAAAACCCGGGGGCATCACAATGCAGAGAGGACTCTCCGATTAATTACATACCCCGATTATCATGCTATAATTATTAATTGCGGTTCAGCGCACTGGACACAGCCAACAAGAAGCCTTTTGCATTAAACAACGATTAATATTTGCTTATTGTACAGCGAACGGTGTCTCTCCCCCTTTGATGCAATAAATCACTCGGATAATTCATTGAAACAGAGAGGTACTTGTTTTTCGTTTCAATCAAATTGAATAGGTGATGTATGTCGAGTTGAAATGGATATCGTATTAATTCCAGGCATCAATTAAATATACCAATGACGGACAATTCTCTCAGTGGAATGCTCTCTGTTTTATTTCAACATTGCAGCACACTTTTCATGGGCTCTTATTTGAATTCGTGAGTCAAAGGAATCAATCAGGCCATCGGTGATGTTATCTATTCCAATACCGAACAGAGCAAAACATAAATAGGCAATGAGAAAAATAGACAAGCTGATGCTGTGATAACTGAACATCCATAATAATGCTTTATGCGATCACAGCATTCATTGTGACTTTTTCGTCTTTACATTCCTACACAAGTTGGAGAGCTCGATGACTGAGGGAGACGAATGGTGAAAGAAAGATGCACACTGCGTTTACCCCGGGCCAACCATCCAGACGGGATACCCAAGTCAACAGAGCGTCATATTCTTTAAATAAATATCCATAAAGATCAAAGGTCTTTCCCTATCTCTCTCTCTCTCTCTCTCTCTCCCCGCACTAGGTATTCCAACTCGTCTGGCATTACGCTTTACCCCTTCATACCAACATCAAACTATCAAACTCTAAGGAAATCTATCTCTTCTTTTAACATTAAAATATTCCCTGGATCCTCGTCCTAGACAAAGATTGACAGAGCCTTCGAGTTATTCCTTTTTCTACTTTTTTTTTATCCAATTTTGAGAGAGAAAGGGGATTCAGGGATAATAATGTCCCCCGTTGTTGCTCTTCTCGACTTTAATTATGATCAAGTCGGTTGGTTTTGTCTGGCCATGTGGCATACGTCAGCACACCCCTAGGGCAACGCGTCTTGGTTACGGAAAAAGTACAAAAGAAACCTCCATAAAGGTATTTATCCCGTTGACTTGGAGCAATCAGGCGAAAGGGGTTCATCTACTGCTGATGGTACTAATGAAGACGCAGCCGGATCTTTCATTCTGTGTACGGTTCATTTGATGCAATGAGGCTCCAACGAAAATTCTATGAGCAATATCTACTGTGCTCTGCCGATACAAAGGAGAATTTCAGGGAAAGGAACGCGTACACTGCGACTCTTTTCATTCTGCGTATCACGCTCAAGGCTCATTTAATCTGCACCATAGAATGCCTCTACGCACTGTAATTACCGCTATCGATCCGCGAGATTTCATGTGGTCTGGAGGAATGAAAATGCAATTTATCTCTTGTAGATTGCATGTGGCACTGGCTTGATACCCTCTAATCACTCTGACGACTGCTGATCAATATTTTCTGGGGATACGGGGGAGTCCCTGTCGAAAAAGAGAAGTTGGAAATAGATGGTGAAACATTAGCCGACTGGGCAGAGGGATGCACTCCACCTCTAGTCTGTCCCCGGTAGTTTTGATATAACTTCCGTGGTCTCTGACAACAACGAATAATATAGAGTGCGGTTGTGTGCGAGACCGGAACATATTCACCAACTTAGCAGACAAGGATGATCAAGACGGAGAGCGAGACCAACGAGGTAGGAGGTTTAACCGTGTAGGTGGTCCACTGGCTTTCATAATAGCCACAGCGTATCCTTCCCCTTGGAGTGAGCCTCCATCATAAGTTGCTTCAACATCAGTCGAAACCAAACGGCTAGCGTGTGCCTAATAAATCCTAGGGACATACTACGACGGAATGTTGAATACTTCACTTGATGTTGGATAACGCTGAGGATATCATCATCCAAGTTACACAAGTTGAAACACCTCTTGTACATCACGCAGCGGCATCACGAATTCATCTGTCAGCGTGTCTTTACTCTGGACAATTCAATTTTTGTCATGTGAAATAATGTTTAACCACAGGAATTAGGTTTGGTGAGAGAGTGGTTTCCTTCGAGGTGCAGATTAATGTCTTCGTTACCAAAGCGCGACAATTTTCCAGGATGTATTGCCTGGAACCACCCTACGAGCAAACCGTACAAAACCTCTTTGGGGCTTAATGTACCAACGCTCGCGGAAGGAACCGGCAAAACATGCTCGTTATGGCCAACGGGCTCTGCAAGCTGAGTTAACGTGCGCATCTGCTCGGTACAGTACGTTTTCTCGCGCATTGCTTCTGTGACAACAGATTTATTAACAGCCACTTACGTGGACACCCAGGTGCCGTTAAATTCTCCCTCCATGATCCTCTTAGTCAAAACCACAAATCGTTGTTTCTCGTGAATTATAAACTCCCTGGCTTCTACCAAAAGCCGGTGGTAACCATCCAATAATTAAATGACTCCATCACTCAATCCTGAAATCACGTAAAATCGCACCGACAATTGGACAAACGTCTACGTCTGCAGAATTTCTCCCTCGACTCGCACCGATTAATCAACAAATTCCCCACTTCATCATCTCCATTATCTGATACGAAATACCGGTGTCTGAAAAAATTGAGTCATGACGTGATATCGCTCGTGTCACAGAAAAAAAAACCAAAAATAAACAATGCGAATGTTAACGTTAACGGCCTGAGTAACGATTATCGAGCAATTCGCGGCCAGCAGATAACACGAACGAAACTACCGTTGAAGTTGGTTCAAGGTGCTACCGCGAACGAGCAGATTAACGATTGCAGACTGCTACAACCATTTCACTGAAACTGGAGGAACATATTCAGACACGTTAACAGATTTATGGTGTCGATAATTCTTACTGCCGCATCATTTCACGTAAAATGTGTAATGCTCCGACATTTAGATTGTAACATCATCGTAACCAGCATCAATCCCTTGGACGGCTTATAATTCATCTGCAGTTGGCTTTTGTGTTTATCTGTTCCAGTTAGATGTAAGCATACCAAGCATTATGAGAATAGACAATGATGAAGTGGTGATGGATATTCTCTATCTCCAAGCGGTGTTCACAGCAAATGCATCGTGTATTTACGAGACAGCCCTTCAAATTTGCCCACGAATTATTGTTGTATTGAATTTCGGATTTCCTTTCATTCACTTGAGTATTCGCATTTAACACTGGGTGAAGGATACATTGTCATAGATCGTATAGTCAGTGACACATGGAAAAGATAACGTCCATTTCCAACTCACTGTCCACATAGGTGGGCGTCTATACCCCACGTTATATCACGCATTACCTGAAGTCCATACATCATACAAGTTATAATCATTGGGAGGTACATACCGAGGGGGGAAATATTCAGAAATTAATTACATAACCGTAAGTTGTTTCCAACCTTTTAGACACATTCAATCAAATAAGACTATTCCTCTGATAAGGGTACACGTGTTTTCCATTAATTGAGTAAAACCACTTACTCCTTCCTTTATTCCAGTAAAATGCCAAATCGATTCTCCACTCTGTACGCGCGGTCATATTGGATTACCGGAGTTTGTGGCGGTCAGTGAGAACAAAATTATCCACAATATGTGAATCGATGATATTGAATGCCGAGACAAAGTGGTTGGAATATAATAACTGGCTATCACAATGGAATTTTTTCTTCACACGCGTAACAGTAGTTATTTCTTTGGAGTAATATTCTTGCCTTTTCTCCAGAGAGTGACAAGGTAAAAGTAAACTTTCTACAATACCTTGGACCGTTGTCTGCCTTGAAAATGAGATCGGGGGGTGTTTTATTTAATTAAGCAGGAGTCTGCTGAGCCCTTGCACCAGTGCGGCAAGAAGAGCGGAGGATAAAGTGAACGGCAGTAGCTGCGGTGAACAGAAAAGAGAATGTTTATGCCCCTGGGGGATGTGTGAGTTATCATGAGCTTCTCACCCGTATATGAATTAGCTGTGCAGTGGGATAAAGGTCAGAGCTCGTTAGACGATATCCCCTCGTCTTCTGCGGACCCGTTTGCAGAAGGAATACTAGCGTCGAGAAGTTGATATTCACCTGGAGCTGACGATTCACGTCTCTGTCAGCTGCTCTTCCCTCTTCTGAGGAATACATTTCATGTAAGTTTGGTATTGAAAGACTTAGCAGTGCAGCTTATAAGATGATTGACGTTTCTCTCCTGTGCTCTCTTTCATTTATTCCACACCATAAATTGAATCAGTGTGCGTCTCGTGTTAATTGAAATGATGAAACTGATGTATTCTGCAAATGTCCTCCATAAATCATGGAGGTGTTACTTGGAAATTATTACAAATAGCCACTCATCATCGATACACAGCCCGCACTAACTCCGAGACATCAGAACATGCATGAGAAATAAATCGTCGATGTGTGTTTGTGTAGGCGTTCGACGCAATGGCAATCGTGTTTTTCATTTCAAATGACAAAAGAGTTAACGTCCACCATTAATACTCAACATCATGCTGGTCAGTGTCTTCTGACTAGTCTGTGTTTAACCCCGTGTCCAATGGTGTGAGTATATTGCAGCATTCCAGGGTCCAGCTAGTTGGTACAGACTTAGATATGACGGTCACGTTTTCGTTCGTCCACGGAAGCCGATGATGCCCCGGCCTGGTGATTGTTTCAAACATTTCCGGCAGACCGACTCATCATATTCGTCCCGCATTACTGCACCTCCAACCACGATCAACTCCCCCGATAGACTGTGTAGAGACCTCAATACGTATTAACGACAGCCACTTGACAAATGCTAATGGATCATTACCGCTAATATAATGATGATTGAGAGCATGTCGCGCCTAGTGTTCGTGCCTGTCCCAACCCCTTTATCTCGACATCATCGATGCCGATTTTCTGGGATTGATGGAACAATTACCCATGAAAATCTACAGTGTACTGGTCTTGAGAATTGAACAATCGAACACTTGGCCATCGCGAGAGAAGAACTCCGGAGCAATTTGATGAGATTGTACGGTGGAATGCTGCTCAGGTCGTTCTCCGAAAACAACACAGACGTAAACTCCATTTTCTCTTCGAGAATCTACCCGGGTACACGAACCGTGCTGAGTCAATATTATCCTTTTCTCAAAGTCGCCCCCGAGATGCATCTCTTTTTTCTCTTCTAACCAGACTGCTAACACAGTCAACGACTCAGCATTGTAAAACGATAGTCTGGATTACGCGTCCTTCGCGCCCGTAGAAAAATACTCCAGAGCATCACCCAAAAGACCCAGCGATTCCCCCTTTTAAAATAAATGCATGACTATTTCCTTTTTTTTTTGAGGATCGCACGACCCTAATGTTTTTTCTTCCACTCCCTTGATATCCGATCGCCTTACGGCGACGAGGGACCGGTATTTTTCTCCCTATTAAGGAGAAAATTGAAATTGATATTTATGGATTCTCAAAAAACAATGAGACCTTGTTCACAAACAACCCATTGAGATGCAGAATTCATTTTCTCGCTCTTGAATATTTCTTATTCAATTTTTCAACGCATGGGTGGGCTTGGAAAAATTAGTGGTCTTGAATGACAAAGAGGTGTACATAATTCATAGATTCCGACGGATGGGATAAACAACGGGGAAGAAACTGGCATCAACGAGAATTGTTCCGACGGGTTTCATTACTTCACACTACACAATGCATTAGTGTTTTTTTTTTGTCATTCAGTCACGGTGTAGTCCATGGAAGAACACTGCTTATCCAACTACCACAATCTCCATTCCTACGGAAATCAACTGAAAGTTATGTTCCTGGGAATTCATCTCAGATAAACAATTTTTAAAGAGTAAGTCATCTTTCATGAGAATTCCCCGTCTACTTCATGGTACAACCGGCGATAAACTAAATCCAACCCATATGGCACACGTGTTTAATGTTTCGCTCTTTCTCAAACATTACGCAAGTTTATTTATTTTGACATGAAATTATTTTCACCTCCTGCTCTGGGTGTCATCACGTATATTAAACTTGGACTGGTTTTTCTCTAATAATTCAGTTACTTGAATTTTCAAAGAATTTTCCCAGTGTGTTTTTCAATCATCCGATTGAATTAATTTTCAATCAAAATCCGTCACTAATTTTCGAATTTATCTTGAATATTGAGGGAAATTGAGAAAAAATTTTTACTTGAATGGTAAAATCAAGTTGATTTTTTCTTTAAAAATTCAAATTTATGAAAATATTGCCTTTGTTAAAAGATTAAAGTTTTTTAAGTTGAAAATTCAAGTGTAACTTTGGAAGGGTATACAGTGCAGGTATACAACCGGATGCAAAAGCGATCGCAAACGATAAATCCACATCTCAAAGACTCGACGTTCCTCGGACTTCCGACAGTCTATGTATGCGTGTCCATGCACACATCTCTCGAATCCCAGCGAGTTTGGGCTGTGGATTTTCACTGGAGAAGGAATATCACCCGTCTGAGTGTTAAAACGAATGGCCATGTTGGGGGGCATAAATAGTCGGTGAGACTCGCGAAACACTACAAGAAAAAGCTGTGATTTCTCGGTGGAATTTACGCGAAGCTCGAAGAACGAAAAAGGATCAATTCGGAGTGATGTAGTGGTAGGGAAAATTGTTAAGTGGGATGATGGTCAACAAAAGGAAACAAAGGCGGATGGAAAAAGCTATTTGGATCTTTCGCACCTCGTATATCTGTCTGCCAGTGTGAAAAGCGAGACAGAGAGAGATAGAAAAATAAAGGAAGCAATTGTAATGGCGAGAAGGAGAGTTGGAAATTGCCATTTAAGTGGCAGTTTTACCCGCAAACCCAATGAATCATGAGATGGAATCGTATAAATATCAGACAAGTGTTGGAAGATATCACATCTGAGGAGTAAGCCGGGACTTTGGTGAAGTTTAAAGAGAAGAGCGGATGCGTGCAGCAAGTGCATCGTTTATACGGGTTAACGCCTAATCGTAGTGTCTACGTGGGTGGCGTAGCGCATTGGCCACAGCATCTACTTGTACGCGTGCAACGTGCTATGAATGTATAATCCATGTGTGCATCATTGGCTCAAGCGTACGCCCCATCCACTGAGGTAAGAGAAAAGAGAATTCTCGCCAGGGTATCGTTCATCGCCAACTCGAGGCTATCTCAACACATCTTTAATTACAGGGGTGATTTATCTGTGCCGCAACTGGAAAATCGTCTTCCTCTATATGGGATACCTACGGAATTGCTGGTGTCGGATCATCTAGGAGTCGGAGTCTAATACCGCCCTCGCCAACGTCGGCATCTGGGATATCCTCCACATTGAACCATCACCTCGTTGATTTGTGTCCTCTACCAATTTCTAACAATTTCTATCAATGGTAGGCTCTGCCTTTGAGCTTTCTCTTCGAAGGGGAAGAACTTTTGGATATTTTTTTCAAATTAGTTTACCTGTGTGGCTTACTCTTAATAGAACCAAAGGGAATGGTTAATCATCATCAAATTTTATGTTCTAGCTGAGTGACAGTTGAGCCTTTGGGGGATAAAGTATTGCCATCATATTCTGGGGGAATGAGGGAAATGTCTGTGAGACTATTGTCAATTGATTTTCTATGACCTTCCAAGGACTTTGTAAGCGGCTTAAATTTCGAATAATGCTCGGCTATTAATGCTACTGTGTTGGAGCTTATTCTGAAGCATGCGCAGAATCGGAGAGACTATATCCAGATAGACAGCCCATTTGGTAGGAGGGATTTTATCATTCTGGAGGAATGGTGAATATAAAAAATTTAAAATTTATAATTTTCGTTGAAAATCAATAGAGGTAGCATTGCATTTTCGCTTTTTACGTCGTTCTACTTTGAAGGAGAGTTTGGAAGAGTGGAGTTGGATGAGGTTGGAGTGCCTATGTGCGTTCAAAGATAATTTGTTATCAGCGAGAAAGAGGTGGATTTTACGGTAACCGCGTGACACACAGAAGTAGGAAGGATCGACACAAACGGATGGCGCGGTCTGGGTTGTAAAACGAGTGGTTGAACTTTACTGTAGGGCTCATCAATATTTACGAGGATGAACTCTGATTCGATTCGACTCACTCCAACCTCCTCATTGCCCTCACCCTCCGCAATGGTAGTTCAAGTTCTGACGATCAGTTGGGTCGATGTGGCTCGTAAAATTTTCCCAAGTTATTAATCGGAGATCGTATAAAAATCCCTAATGAATCCACACCTCAGCCATTTGCAAATTCCAAGTTGCGGTGATCAATTCTTTGATCCAATTCCTTGAATTATAGACTCAACAGATGTTGCGAGTACATAATTTGATCTTTCTCGGTGGATTAATGCCCTCCAGCCATTTTCTTATTCTATGTCAAACTCTGGGCTATTAATTGGACAAGTAACATTTGCTGAAGAGTGATTATGGCTCTCTGGCGTACCTTGCGGATGTGGCCATTGGAACGTCACCAGGGAGGATCAAAGCCACATCCACAGGGTAAAAGAGGAGAACTACGAATGGAGGGACGTGTGAGAGGCAAAACATGGACCACCTACCAAAAAGTCACATGCTGCACAGGGTGGCAGGGATACATAAACTGAGATAGTTCATTCGTTGAAATTCACCGGCACAGCTTGCAAGGACGTAAGATTAGTGGATGCTTCTGCCGTCCGAAAATACATCCATTAATAACTCCAACAGTACTCCGTACCTCACGTACGACAACAAAAAACTTGATCAACTTTGGCAATTAATAGATAAATGGTTGTCACTGCGATATAATGGCTAACACATGAGACGTGCACCGAAAATATTGCATTAAGTGATATTAACACCGCTGGGCCATTCAGGGAGACCGGCTCCAGATGGCCAGAAATATGACAAGTTTGCATGACCTGATATAAACTGGTGACTCTATACGAGTGGGGACCAGCGTGGGGCTAAGATTCGTAATGGCTTTCAGTCGACCCGTGAAAATCCATAAATTCTCAGCCTTCCCTTTTTTATTATTGAATGATCGTCTAATATATATGAGAAACGACTTCTGCGGAATTTCCGAAATTTCCCCGTTTCGTAATTTATGTTCAGCTCTCAGTATAATAATTATACATAAATTATACAAAACCATTTGATTTGTCACAGGGGAAAACGCTTGAAAGAAACTCTGGTAATGATGGAATTGTAATAATCATTGTCTGTGTCATCTGTCGTGCTCTGTTTATCGAACCCTGTAATTTATTCCAGGGTACTAAATACCAGCTTAATACCTTAGATTCGTCATAACTCTTTTCCCCCACCTGGTCTCATGCAGATCTGAAATATGTTATGACACTTATTGCATCGAGCTGGATATTCTCAGTGTCCGGGTTAATCGATATCAATAATTCAATGTGAAAAATATTTTCTCTATTCATATCACACGTGCAACGAATTGACCGTGAATCCGTTATGTCATTTAATTTACGAACAGTTGTGCATGCCATGCGTGTAACCCAAGTCTCATCTCAGCATTTACGAGCCCGTAAAATTTCGGGACATGCTCCCGCGGGACGTTGCAAAAAAAAAATATATATAGGGGGGCCCAGGCAACTGAACTTGCGAATAAGTGAATGGAACATCCAAACCCGGGGGGTATATATTTTTCGCGGAGTGTTAATGTTCGGACTAAACGCAATAAATATAAATTGGCGTTATCAGCTTGAATGCTGGGACCTAACTGAGAACTCAACTGGTTAGCGCTCCAATTTATCGGCATCCCCCAATTAATTTATAATGGCCATCCGGATGAGTGGACGTGAGCTCCCGGGCTTTATTTCAAGTTGCACACGAAAACTCGAGAGAGTAACATCACGTGTGAAAGTGTTGGACAGTGATCTACATTTAAATAACGGGCTTAGTCTTAATACGGATTCGGCTTGCACGAGTGTACATACCGGCTATGTAGTTGCAACTGTTGTAGATTTATGTGGTCTCAAGCACGACAGGCGGTGCAGCTCTCGTACAAAGGGTGAATAAGAATGGACTCTCATAAACCATTAAGTGTTTCATTCTCCTCGAGAAATCCGGGTGGAGTTGATATTCCCGAATTATGTCACACGGATTTTTTATTGATACATTATTATTCCTCAACGTGCGCATCTCCAACTGCAATTAGCTGCATTTGCGGGTAAAACAAGTGTTATTGAGATATTAAAGATATAAGTTGTACCTGCAAAGTCGGATGCCTCTTAAATTATCTGTCGGATTGAGCCTCGATTTAATATAGCCGGTGCCACCATACGAGACAACTTCGGGCAAAATTTCAGTCTGAGATAGAGGACATCTAGAGGGAAATAAAAATGAAGGCGATTGATTGAGAATTTGTCTAGATATTCCCAATAAAAGTATAAATAAACGAATGGCTTTTTTTTAAAAACGAGTGGAGTGATTTTCGTGGTCTAGCAGCCAGAGTGAGTCTCAAGTTATGCTAATCAATTGATAAAATTTTTTTTTTATTATTTCTCCGATGATTTTTCCGTTTATTTGGTAATTTTCATTGGTGTTCTTTGGAGGGTGAAAATGTGTGATAATTAGTAGAATTTAAACCAAGTTAAGTTGATCACTTATCAAGTCAAAATCCTGAATCAACAGAGACTACTGCATCTCGGGAGAGGAGAAATATTAGTCTACGGGCTACTCGGGTAGAACAAATTGGTCTAGCGCTTTGACTGGTTGTTTTTTAAAATTGGAACAAGACACTGGAGTTAATTCCGGATGAATTTGAATTCGTCAAACCGGATGCGAAAATTCTATAGCGTCCGGCTGTAGTCAACGGGTGCTCTCTTTCCCCTGGACTAGTTGAAATGCACAACGACGATAGCACACACATTCAAATTCTCCCCAGAGATAGTTAAAGTCGTGCACGCTGGATACGGGGCCTAATCCACGAGGATTTCCGAGTCTAAGCCGTGTAAGTACTTTGGAAGAGTTAGGTGTACATATACGTGGGGAGGAGTACTGATCATAAACCGGTGCGCGTGGTCTAACACCGCGGGGCATTTTAGGGTACACAACGTAGAGAGAGAGAAGTGAGGAGCCGATAGCAGTGGATAAAGTGAATAAAAATACTGGGGACACAATCTGTTAGAAGGGGTCCAATCCCCCCATTTGTGTGGGGGGTATTTTCTCTATAGACAGGAGAATCAATGTGTGCACAGTGGCTCATTTCACGGCAAGCCACCTGAGCATCAATGTTTGAACAGCGTGGTCTTTTTATTTGAACCACCAGGTTTGAAAGCCGAGGATGACAGAGGAAAAACGGATGGGGGGGGTAAAGTAATCAGCCCAATGTTGGGGATTGAATGAATTTGCCGAGCCAACATTTGCCATTACAGTCTTAGTTTTCTCGTTCAGCTGCGAGTTATCGCACAATATCAGCGATTTTTTTTTTGCCACCTCAAGTGGAAAAAAAAAATCGGTAAAAATGAAAATGGTTTTTATTTTATATTTATCGTCTCGAAACAATAGCTTCCGTGTCCCAGCAGTGACATTGCAGCGGAGGGAATAATATTCCTGGGTGACCAGTCACGTTAATAAGCTATTACATCAAAGTTAAATGCCAGACTGAACACATCCGATGCATACGTGAGAGCTGCATATGGGTTTTGGCATGGATATTCTCTATGTATTTGCTGTACCGTTCGCCGGTCACGTATACACAGCCTGACAGACAGATTTGTCCGATGCACTGTTAATTACTGCGCTGAAGATCTGGTCACGTGCTATCGACATCAGTCAATTACTCGGGGAGAATCAAAGCAGAGTGCAATTGTGTTGGTTACGTGATAAAGGATTTCCGTTGTTTTATTGTTAAGGTTGGTCGGATGAAAAATAAAAGGGCTCCCAATGGGTTCAAAGCGTGTCGAAGGTGATGAGGAAGTGTATCTAGTTGACGTGGGCGTTGGCTGGGCCCCACTTCACCTATCGCTTCAAGATCATTGACAATGCATGTCAAAATACTGTCACATGCGCAATAAATAAAACATGAACGATTGATTTGATCGAAAATTAGGGATTCCCGAGTGGAAATTCGAGACAAGGCCTGATCAAGTCCTTATCAGGGCCTCGATCAGATTATTGATCAGGCATTAAACGTTTCTCTATCAGAATTTTCAACTCGGGTTCATAATGCTGTAGGTACGGTATTAGAAGATATCCTTTCAAAAAACAATCGAGGCGTAACCAAAAGGTTTTGGATATTTTTTTAAAGTAATAATAAAATTATTATATATATGTATCAAATAAAATTTTGAATTCAATTTTTTGTAAGTAAATTTCATCAACAGAAATCAATGCATTATTTATTATAATATGAAAAAGCACTGAATACATTTTTTTACCTGTCCCCTTATATTATGATTACACACGTAAGAAGCGCGCCCCAAATCTACTACAGAGGTAAAAATTTCGAAAAACCTTTCAGCATTTTCTTGATGATACAACGGAAGCGTCGAGTCTTCGAATGCATGTCCACAAAATTTGCATTTTGCTTGCGGATGCACGGACCGATGCTTTTCTCCCGGTTAGGTACTTCCGGTGAATTGCGTTTGGTTTTGGGGTATATTTTGCGTCCGAGTGCTCTCTTCTCTTCCTTTCCATCGAAGGTGCCTTCCGTTGCTCGAGTGCACCTATAAGTATTCCGTAGCTGCACTCGAGAAACGAGATAACATGGCTAAATCTCAACTCGTCGAGTAAAATACATTGGGGCTATGTACCACTCCGATTTCCTGCCTTAGCTGAATAAGCCATCTCCCTACATCCATTTTGCCCTTCCCTTCCTGCTATGCAAATACCGTTAACTCCCTCAATCCTTTGGGTTTTCGACTGTATTTGACTGACATCAAATATCCTATACTATTCATAGTACATCATCGTAGAATCGAAATAGAGTATTGAATAATAAGAAACAATGAGGATCTCTCAGCTCATGCGCTCATGTCACTTAATTTAAAACGCTCCGGGCCAAATCGTTATACTAAACCGCCATCGGTACTCCATTAAATATTCTCCCTATAATCTGTGATACGGCGAACCAATAATAGACAACGCCATACCGTCATGCCAGGTGCACTCCATCAGTTCCAATATTGTGTAAAAACTACCAACTATATCTCTATTATTTTTAGGTCGAGTTGTATAGATGAGGTGAAATTGTCGGAATAAATTCAACTTTGTTTAATTTTTGAGGTGAATTCAAAATTGAGTTTCAAGAGGGCTTCCGTCTCGAATTAGATTATCGCATAATGAAGGCATCTTTAATTAATATACTTCAGCGTCAAGCTTCTTAATTTTTTATTTTAATATTTTACAAATTTTCCGCAGACTTTTATCGTCAGGTTGACGTTAGACAAGATCCCATTCCAGGATTTTACAATTACTCAAGAGCACTCGAACTTTTTGAAAATCGCACGAAAATTGAGACAGAGAAAGTTGGTGAGTTATATAAAATAAAAATAAAAATGAACAACGGTATATTTGACTAGATATTAGTTGACAATATTGAGTGTTTGCATCGGAGTTGTGGATGATGCCTCGGGAGGAGAGCAATTAGTACGCCTCAGCATCTCGAAAGCTGAAACTCAACACCTGAAATCCTATCCTAACGATCAATAAAACGAATTCTCACGAAAGCCATTGGTCCCGGTGTAAAACCGAGATGAGAAAAACATGAAAAAATCTTCCAGGTATGTACACGGAGCATTGAGAAAATGTTTGTTCAGTTCTCGAAGCACGGATTATATGGCCACTTCAAACGGTCCTTCCGACCATCAAGAGGCACCTGTCGACCATACCATAGTTTGGATATACACTAGGTAGGCAAGCCGCAGAGACCGTTTTCCAGGCGACTCCGTGTATATCGATATTTGCAAACGGTCGACCTTATGTCCCCACTATCTCCACACTCGCCTACACACTCAACAAAACAAGAAGCAGAATTATTCTCAGAAAGATGGTAGAGATAACTCAAACCGACCGGTTAAAAAGAATTAATCACTCAATTCTGATGATTTAATTGTGAAAATATTCATAGTAGCCACAATCGGAGAAAAAAAGGGCGAGACTCTCATCTTTTCTTCTCACACTTTGTTCAAATTTCTAAACGTTTCATAACTCGTCAAAGCTGTTACAACACTCCAGGAAGTTTTCGTTTAAACTAGAACTTGAACCCCTGGAGGCTAAAGAGGTCTCCGGAACAAAACTTTCCGCTGGATATAATGTTTAATATTCAACCTGAGGAAAAATCTTGCCCTGATACACGATACAGCTCTACACTTAAGGTCTCCCTGCTATGATCCCTTTTTTTTTCTACGCCTACCAGGTGAAACTGTTGGGACTCCTCATTTCCTCCTTTTCACCTTTATTACCCTCCCACTTTTTCATTTCTTTGTTGGAGGATATTTTGTACCACTCCAGGAGAATAGAAAAACACGGGAAAATACATGCGGATATTGCATGTACGCTGAGGGTCGTGTGAAAATCTCCGAGAGGAGCCCAAAACCACTGATACGTTATTTTTCTCTTACAATTTCATTCAGTCGAATGGATAAGAGGCTTATATTGATGACACTGGACGGGCTTTTTCTTTCACGCTGGACAGCGGGTGTCCAAACACACTTTGGCCATGATTGTCCTCTCTCCTAAGTTATGAGGCACTCAAAAAAAAAGAATGAATAAAACCAGTGGAATTTTTCTGGCCTGTTCATCTGAAAAATTCTCGATCCTATCGCTCTCGCACATCGCATGAGAGGTATCCCCGATTCCTATAAATGCAGACAGCATTAGAATGGAATTAAAAATTCAAGGACATCAGTTGACAATTCCAGAGGAGAGGAACAACCTGTTGGGCCCGATATCAGAGGAGTTTGCAGTGATCATTTACAATCTCTTGTTTATGCACAAAAGAGGTACACGTTGGAGTCGTTATTCAGGGACGCATGTCCACCAATGCACATCTGCTCCATTCACTGATCAAACTGGGACCGTAGAGTTTCTGTGTTGTATCGGTCACCATGGGGCTAATGAAAAATTATCCCCAACCAGATCCGTGGGAGAAAAATAAACACCCATTTACGAGTTATTGGACGTACCGAGGTGCAGTATGTTATGAAAATTTCGGTGAATGATCGATACCAAAGCCCAATGTCAATATATACCGCCATTTGTCAATCGCACATTGCACTCCATTGTTTGAGGGTTTTCTAGAAAAAAAGAACTGTCAGAGTGAAAAATAGCGTCAGTAAAACGCAGTGACTCCCACTGTTTTATGTACTGTTACATTGGATTTCAGCAACAGCTGAGATTACCTGCATCGGCAAATAATGGACTATATTTATTCGTTGTCGCATGTCTGGATATCAAATCAGATAGTCCAATTAATCTCCCCATAAACATTGACAATCAATCTGCATGATAGATTTTTCATTAGCGAACAAATGAATTATCCCAATGGATTTCTCAAATAGTGGGCGTTGAATAGTGCATTAACGCGGTGTCAATGGTTTCGATCATTGAATTAGAAATAAATTGACGGGTGTGTGTTGGCTATATTCCTCGAGTTTATTATTATAGAGTGTAAAGTACTCTATTACCCTCCACCCTCTATTCACCCCATTGGAATGAAATGAATGCACATGATGGCCTGTAGTCAACTTTTCCATTTCCATAGCAATTTTATATTTGACTGTGGCCCCACTAGCTATTATTCCTCGTACATCTGGACGAGTGTTTGCCCCCACCACAAATTTCATTCCCTAATCCCAGCATCATAGACGCGTTAGAAATGCAAGGGCCACGGTACCATTTTTCCTCCCCAACAAAAACCGTCCTATGACGAAAAACTTTTACATGTGGGCTCATTGTATGGCGAATAGAAAGTACTATACGAGAGCTCTGAACCCACCGTCGTTGAGCCCAGAGTGAACCTCTCTTCCCCTCTTCATCGCCCTTTTTCGAATGTTCAGTGGACCGCTCCTTTAAACGCGGTTTTAATGATGCGGCTTACAAAGGACACCGGATTTCGAATACGCGCCCTTGAATGGATGCCTGATTAGGTGGCCCAACGATTTGTTACGCCGGACAATGGTTTTGTAATGCGATAAACTTATTCTTCAGGTTGCTCTCCAATTCTACTTTTATGATTTATTGCAGAATTCCGTATTGACTGAATGGATAAAAAAAAAATTGACGAGGAGCGACTTTTGAAATTCATTTTTAACAGAACAATCTGCATATTGCAATTTAAATCATCGCCACGCATAATCCTCCATCAATTGATAATATCCCTCTGATTGTCTCCGTTTTTTTCACCTCAATTATTTACAACGGAATATCGAATAATACATGTTTGAACGGAAAATCAATTTACCCATGCAATAACGTATAGCAGTAAACGTGTAATGACTCAGACAGTCGTAATGACAGTCAGAGTATAAACCCGTTGAGTAATAGCTATCGAATAGTCGTCGCATGTATTATCCATCGTGCGGCTCAATCAAGAATTTTAATAGTCAATAGTCATTTCGTTTGATGCAATGAATTTTCTCATTGACCTTTAACTCAATCCCGTGACCATCAATTTGCGCAGAATCAATCATTAATTTATAACGCACTGGTCGATATAACTGTTTATCGATGTTTAGCGCATGTATGAGCGGTGTTGATGCCGAATGAGAGATTGTTTCCACGTGTGCACAAGTGTTGATAGTGTGCTTTGTCTTTGTCTGCGATGCACTGCGATAAAAGCAAGTGATGCAAGTGCGCACAGCGGGAATTAGCATTTTATACGCAGATGGCACTGCGTAGTCTGCCATGTGGTGCCTCGATGAGTCGATTCGAAAAATGAGATCGGTTGCACCTTGCTTGCTGGATATATACAGTCCACCCCCACTGAGTTGACTATTGTTTCCCGTCCAACTGAATGTAATTCAACGATACACCAATGGTGGATTATGGAAGTCATGGACGAGAGGATTTGATCAGGGCCAGCCTTTACCATTCGGCTATTTCCCCAGGTTTTGCAATTCCATTCACATCAAATTACGGATTATAACAGACCCCTCTTTTGTTTCCTTCCATTTCACCTCGATATTCGGACGTTGGCTAAAAAGTTGTTAAACTTCGGCTCACAACCAAATTTTCAACATTCTGGTAATTAGCGGAGGCAGCGGGATCAGTATCGTGTTATTAGTTTATCATGTATCTCGAGAGTAATGGAAACCGCGCACTATATCCTGCTGTAGCTTCACCGAATACAATGGTACATTGTATCCAAACTTTTGTATGAAAACAGATTTACGGGTCTGCGGATAAACTGACAATATAGACATAAATAGGTGGATAGTAGCCGAAAAAGGATGGACAATGAATCGCCGAAATTCCGAATACGAATTCTCTTTTGTTCGCTGGGTTACCGTATCCGTCTATGTTTATGCTGTTGTTTATTCTCATTTTTTTTCTTCTATTCATTTTACCGCGGAAGTATTCCATGGGCATTGACTGTCATTAGATATTGATGGGCGGGTCGCTGAGGTGCTTTTGAGTGAGACCCAGCGAAAAGTAGATTTCACTGAAACACGTAGTCCGTTTATGTCTGACAGTCAAGTCCAGTGGAGAGTGAATCTCTCCTGGTGGCACGTGAGTCGCAATTTCAATCTATTCCATCGGGACTCCTCGGGTTCCATGCTAATTTCATCGAGTTGTCGAGTACCTTATTCAGCTGGACAATCAGCTCAAAAGTATTCGACAGAAAATTTGATCCGAAGGTAATAATCGAAACCTATGACAGTTCGGGTTCGATCCGCGCTCGTTAACAAGTTTCGCGATTTTTTTTAACGTGCTAATTTTTACACTGTCATAGAGAACAAACTGTGCCTGATCAGGTTTCCCTTATAATAATAACGCAAAGTATTTGGGTGATGAAGGGGGGAGGGTACAAGTGGCAAACGTGAAAATCTATACCAGAGAGAAAAAAAAATACTAATCGACAGATCAGCGCTGATTTCATTGAATTAGACAGTGGGCGGGAGTGAACTTCCCTCCAGATGTCCTCTGATATTGTCTGCGATATAATGTATCCCGAAAATCTAATCGGTCTGCAGTCAGGGGGCGATCTAGACTGTCAAGAATACAGGGCATTTAGACGGTAACTCGATACTCGAGACTCGATGTCGGAGCCTTTGCATGTGCGAAATATGTGCACACCAGGTCTCTCTCTTCGTGCATGATACACGCGCTCACGAGTCTTGTACAAGACCCCCTTCTCAGTACGGGCACGTTCCGCCCTCCACAGCTGTCACTACAAAAACAGTTGACATCTGTAAATCCATAGACCCTCTGGAATTTCAGAAGGAGTACCAAGTGGTCGCGATTGCGCGTGTGTATAGGTTTCAACTTGGCTAGCACGCATACAGGTTAGTCGCGTTGAGTAAGTTAAAAGCGGAAACCGGTGTACAGTGGAAAGGGGAAATACAAGGAAGAGCCCTTGCTCAGCAGCCGGACGGCAACGTATACGATACCCCCAGGACCCTCGTTATATCCTCGTGCATTTTCAAAATAACGAGTAGAGAAAGTGCGGAAAAGTTTTCGTATCAGCTGAAAAATTTTACTCTCTGCTCTGGGAATAATCGAACTGATAAGTACTGCCTCTTGTTTTTCCCGTTCTGAATGTGTGGGTGGAAGACTGTGGGGAAGACTGAAGACGGATCGATCTTCCACCAGCGAGTTGAGATAATTACGTTCGATTGTGAAGTACAGAGCGACTTGATGCTGGGGGAGTATGCGTAATAGTGGGGCTCGGATATCAAGAGAAATTCTTTCTTTGATATTCGATTATAGCCTTCAAGATCCGTCTTTAGGGTTAGACGCAATCTGAGATTTAATTAGCCTTAATATTGTAGGGGCTGACACGGGGGAGGACAGATTGGATATTGCGAGAGAGTTATCAATTACGGATGTTGTGAGTCTGTTGGGGATCGCTCTATTTTTAGTAATTGATAAGTCTTGGAGTCAACAATCTGTCAGTTTTAACACTCTGGGATAGAAAACACGTTTTCCCGGACAGACAGAACGCCTTATTTGTCCCGGAAAATTCAAGCCAGATGTCTTGAAACGAGAGCCCGACGATTTGTACGATTTGGACACTATCGGTCTCCGGATGTGACAGAGGCAAATGTGAAAAATGTGAAAAATGCCTCTTTCTCCCATATCACGCACATTTTGTTTTATGTGACACGAGAGAGCACGTGTGGATGTCATGAAATTTCCAGTTCCAATCAGCGCGGGAGAATGAAGGAACGTCGAAATGAGAGAAAGAGAGAGAGGGAGAGAGGGAAGAACACGCAATAATCCAAGAAACACTCCCATTTTCGAGGTTCATCATTCATGAAATTAATTCAGCAGCAGCTTAAAACGCAACTGAGCTCGACAATTGTTTGTGGAATACATGTCCAAAGTTGTTACTGGAAAATGCATGATACAAGCCCGAGAGATGGGAATATACACAGGTGCACAGCGAGATTTTCCATGGAAATCAGGTCACACGCCTGGGAACTAGTTGAATTGGCAAACTCGAGAGGGGGTTACCAAAACAGCTTAAAAAAGTTTGGAAATTCATGGGTTTTGCAAACAACTTGCTAAAGCTGACCAAAAAATTTCGATTGCCAACAGATTAAAACTGATTTGCAAGGTTAAATCCCGAAAACCAATCTGAAAATACGCAGTGAGGTGGATAAACGAGACACAAGTCCACGTAAAATAGCTCTCATGATATTCAAGTGTATTGTCAATGAACAATTGTACGAAATTTAAATAACTTGGTCTGGAATCGATAGTGCCGCATCGACGGCCATTACCTCCAAGTTAATTTAGTCCTCAACAAATTTACAGTCGAATTAATCAAGCCACACAAAAGCGGTCACACACCGTGAGGATTTTGCCATGCCACGGTATATCCCTGTCAGTGCTTCCGGTTATTTACGGAGGGAAGTTTACAATTGTTTGGCCAGTCGGTCCATTTCCGGTTTTCGTATAACTTTTTCCTTCTCCCTTCATTCCTCGACTGCATGTCGTCTCGCGTCACATGCCCCAATTGACATGTTTGGAAAATGACTCCATTCCGGTTGTGATCTCTATTTATATTTCCCTCGATAAATTTTTAAAATCCTGTGGCTCACTGCTTTTTTCATCGCTAAAATTCGTCCAGCGCCAAATTAATTTTCGCATACCCGGGTGAAAGGCTTCTGAAACACGCAATCAATTAAAAAACAGAGCGAAAGATTCTTCACATTTCACCAGACTGAATTTACGCTGAAATTCCGCACGAAAATTTCTGCTATTCTGGTGTTATGCTATTCGGAAATAGTTCCCATCGAGTTCATAATTCCATTATATTGTTGTGGAAAAATAATATTGGTTGGCCATTGAATTTCAAATACCTCTCGTTATATTCCGCAGTTTAAATCCAGTGGTAGTAGCTAGCTCCTCACTTCTCCAGAGGACAATGGGTTGTCTAGTTGACCTGGATAACTGCTATCATGACACACTGGCCAACAATAAGGGCAGGTATAAAAATACCTGATGGGTCACGGGCGTCTACCATCCAAAGCTAGTGCTCAATGTGTAGTGCATGTAACATAGAAGATAAAATTACAAGCGCCATTGGAACGAGGCCTGTTTGCGGAGCTTTTGACGAGCCAATTTGTCGTTGTCGCTTCCAATCTCGTGATAAACCGAGCAGATTTGCTGTCGCGCTATGGCTGTGCTAATAAATTCGTTGGGCCGCGAAAAACAACGGGGGACAAACAAAAAAAAAAAAAAACCACCAATGACAAAAACAAAAACGGTTTTGGCCGATTGACCAAGGGCGCACTCTGACTCTCGTGTACCTCCACCCGGATGTACGGAAGATTGATTCCCGGTCTCTGTCGATCTCTCGTCGCTCGATCGAACATGGTTTTGCAATTTGACGTTGGCTTGTTTACTCGCGCCATAGAGCCCTGAAAAAAAAAACAAGGGAAAAAGAAAGAAGGAAAAACGAACCGAAAAACAACGGCAAAAAAAAAAACATGCCATTAATTGATTTGAAGTACTAAGAGTGTTTCCAGTGATCTTGACGTCATCTGATCGATTAAATTTGTCGCTGGAACATAAGTCTACGACGATAAAGACCCCATTGGGTTGGCCATTGTGTGCCGGCCTTTATTAACGAAAAGATGGTATCGAAAGTGGGTAATGTTACACGAATACAGTACCGAGTGTGTTTTCCACCAGATTACAGGGATTACGATAATTACACATTATGCATATTGCTCAGTGGAATGAACGTGGGCTCTTAGTGCGTATAGGAGTTAACTAACGGTACAAAAGCTGGAATTACAAAAGCCGTCCATTCAGGATCGGTTATCAATACATTTTCCTTCACTTTTGCACCAGGCATTTATGATTCGAGTAGTGGAAAAAAAAAATATCGAGTTTCCGAGGGGACGGGCCCTTCCCTCGGGGGAAGAATTATTGTAATGGAAAAATACTAATCTTTGCCCCAGTCCTCCAAACGTGCCCCATCGTAATCTCCAGGATTTCGTGCACTAATATAGACAAAACACAATTAAGGAATAGATATATTATAGCATAAACAAGTGGCAGGGACTCTCCTCTGCTGACATCAAATTTTGGGAGACACTCTGGCTTTTTTGAGCCGCACGTGCCGTCCCGTGGGGCTAATCCGAAGGGCATATTAGAGAGTAATCAACATTCTTCGGAGAAGAAGATATATATCAGGAGGAATAAATTAAAACACTTTCCGTACGCGAGTAGACGTTTCTATGGTAAAATGAGTTTCCAGCGGAGCATGTAATTTAAACAGTAGGCGGGTAAAAACTCTAAATCATTCCTCCACGCCCACCAGTACTGACGCCAAACAGTTCACTATGCCATTTTAACAATTACATAAGCATACGTGCGTACCGAGCAACTGGGCATGCAAACAATTTATTTCACCATGGAAACAAAAATATATGGTATTCGGATAATTTAATGTAGTAATAAACGCCGAAAAATTCACAATGTTCATAAAGTTAACTGCTAGCGAGGAATTAATGTAATCAATGTTGAAATATTCAGGGCTTGGAGAGGAGTTTGCGCCCGGCCTAAACATAATGCTAATAATTTATTGCTTCCAAACGATTTTTCAAATAAATCAACAGTTAATTACACATCTATTAGTCTCTCACAAAGTATTAGAAACGAAAAGGCGACGGAAGAGTGAAAGTAAAAAAAAATAATTTCAGCTACCGCCCGAGGGATTGCGATCGATGAATTTTCGTGAATGAAAGTAACTTTACGCAAAATTTACCTTTTATTTGGTATATGTTGGCCCCATGGATGATATTGTAGCCAAAGAGGCCAAACAAGTCAAACCGAAAAAAGGGAAATAGTCTTGTTTGATCAGACAAAGAATTTGGAGTAAAGCCATTGATTTAATTCAAATAGCTTGTCTTTGCGGAGTGCATACAAGTTGAAATGGACAAATGGAAATGAGCCATGATTAAAGTTTATTTACTACGAGGAAGAACAACGTCGTTGACTCAATCCATCACTGGTGACTCCACTTATATTCCCCCGAATAACAGGAGATGCCGGGAAAGAGGAATACATACACGAGGGGCTTGATCGCTCATGTCGATGGTCACGATGTGATTGATCGTTTTTTCCTTTTATATCGTCTTGAAATCTGATGAAAGCAAGCCCTGGATTTATTGGAGAATAATGCATAGACTGATATTATCATTTTGCGGGATTGCTCGGAAAATTAAGCCGTTGGTAGAAATAATAACGTGGAAGTGGGCTGGAGGAATGTTGAGGGGAGAAATCTTAAAAGCTTTTTGTTTAGTGGACCCGAGAAGGGCGCCGGTCTCGCGAGATGGAGACAAATTCATGAAATTCAGTTGAAAACCGTCTGTTACGGGGGCTTTTAACGGTCGTCGGGGGGTAGTCGATCGTTGCCATCCGTTAGGGAACACTTCCGCGGCAGTGAGGACCTACAGAGTGAGTAAATGTCTTAAAATAATTTTCAAAGCCAAGTTGGATGATTTTATATACTTCTCCCCGTAGTTTCAGTTGTTCTTACGACCGACTGTCATAAATGAATTCATTTTACTATCCGGCGACTCCTAAAAGGGTCGTCAACTCGAGCCTCATAAAATTGACATTATGAGCTTCAAAAAGTCGGGGATGTGTATCAATTGTCATGGGCGAAATTTTTCCCCAGAATGTTTTTGATGGTGAAATAAAATTGAGAGAGTTGCTGCTCTTCGGCGTGTATGAAATAATTGAATTACTCGATTCGTGGGTTGTGCATTGCGCAAATATTCATGTATGACATACCTCTGGATTCCATTACAAGAATTCCACGGCAGTATCTCTTCTCCGCTCGAAACCGTGACGACATATAGCTTGACAACCTTGGCAGCTGAGAAAAGCCCATCCCCTCTCTCTAACACTTGTGATGCGAACATTTTCAGCTCCTTCCTGTTGCTCTACCAGGTATGTCAAGACTCTCTTCACTCGAGTCTTTCGATGAAAGCAGTCTAGAAGCTGGAAAGAGTGGAAATGGGGGAGCCAAGAATTCACCAAGAGAGAGAAAGATAATAATGAGAATGAAAATGTTTCGAGAACTTTCATAATATGCATTTGGGTGAACTACTTTGATAACTATCACTCGACGAATATAATATTTGTGGACAGAAGGCTGGATTGAATGAGTACCGCAGCTGTACTCGTGCAAATACCGAAAACATGTTCTACCATTTGTTGTAGCGACACGGGAATTTGTTTTTTTTTTGTTCTTTCGTTTCCGTTCCGAAAATCAAACATCAGTCTCCCCATGCCACTCGTCAAGGTGGATTCTTCGGTTTTTTATCCCCTCGTTCACCTTTTTTTACGGCTTTTTGTGCCCTGCACGGGTGAACGTCCCACTTGAAATTTCCTCGGGGCTAGAAACCAGCTGAACGTACTAACGAACTTGCACGATTTTCCTCTGGCCCTGGAGATTTCACGGGACGAGTCATACAATTACAAAAAGGTACTTGTAGCGCAGGGTGAGATCCTCTTTCATTGAAATTCTCGAGATAATTAAGGGACAGTTGACAGGATGACCTACTTCGGTGCATAAACTGCAGGAGTGCATTCATCCTCGTTTTTTTTTTCGAATAAATCGCGATGTTAATGCGGAGAAAGTATGGAAATGGGGAAAAATCCACGGTTGATTAATCATCGGAAGTGGCTGGGAGCGTGCAACTTCTTATTGAGCCAGAAAAATGACACTATGTATCTTCATGACTGCTGAGTATATCCAGTTTCCCGGCTGTACCATTCAGCGGAAAAAAGGAGAAAGAAGAAGGCAATCCAGCTCGCAGCAAGTGAGAAAGATAAAAAAACTCGAAAAGAGGTATTACACACACGTATATACAGCGGGAGGAGAAAAAAACCGAGAGGTTATAGTTGGATTTCAGAAGGCGAGCCAACACACACATCTTGTCCAGGAGAAATGGTTCTCGGGGGTTCTTCAGTGTCACGTACGATTGTTGTTTCAGTGGCGAGAGAGTCACCTTCAGCTGGAAAACTAAACGGTTAGCGGTGTCTGTGTTGCACCGCAGTGTTTGCACTTTTGACTATGCGAGGAGTTACCAAGTTGGTCAGTATTCACCTGAGTACGAGAGAAAAACTCTGAGAAATATTCATGACTTTTATGGTAATTCTGTTAAAGAGTGAACAAAAATGGAGTCTTTCTTGACGATTTTCGCATTATAAAATCAATAGCGCAGCGGTAAAACAACTTGGAGATGTTCAAAACGCTTTTCGCCAAAATTCGCCCAAGTTTTTTTTTATTTTGTGGAAAACTCACGGTGAGATTGACCGATAAAAATATAACGTTTTTTCGTTTCGTTATTATTTAATGGCGCACGTCACTTCCATCGTATGTTTTACAGAAAAATGTACAAATTATGAATTTTGAGCGGAAAGGGCGTGGAAACTCCTTAAGTCTCAATTATTTAATAAACTAATAGTTTCCCTCTCTGCAGCCATTTCTTTCTCAATATTGAGCGACTCGGCTCGTTTGGAATTTGAGTTATTACAACGTAACCCATTCCATTTAATTACAAAAACGTCATTAGATATATCTCGAAGCCTGAACCTTCATTAAAAATATAATTGATAAATCTACGCTCCCCCGGCGATTTTTCGAGGACGAATTTTTCGAGGACCCTGGATTATTGACTAATTTATCAGGGAGAATAGGAAAAAAGTGACTGGTTCGTGTCTGAATTTGGGTAATACATCAAGCCGGGTCATGTTTGTGGTTCACGCAAGCGTCAGTTCGTGCCTACTCAACCACATGGGAGTGGAATCATGTTGAACAATGCTGCAAGCTCTCTATTTATGATGCATGTGTAAAGATCCTAGATCAGACCCTTGGGGCCAAGGGGAATATATTTTTTTCCCTACTATTGTCGTCCATAGATGGATGGATGGATGTGAATTGAAATACTGAATATTTCAAAAAGATGCGTCAACGAATTCTGGAAAAACAATAAGAGGGGAATTTGGGGGTGAAGTGATGGGGTTTACGAGGTATACGTAATAGGTCCGGTTGCGGTGAAGCATGTAAGCTTCTCTTTGGCAAACGAGCTTTCTCACAGGAGTTCACCTGGTAACGGGAGTACCGCCCAAGGGCATACAGTGATACGTATGGCCACCGACGTCATCATTGTTGGGGGCCCATAACGTGGTCTGCACCCGTAGAATAGAAGCTATACAACCCCAAGGCTCGTAAAGTGCCAGGCGAACCTTGCCCTCCACCTCTTCCCCATGGTGACCCATACAACAGTTCCCGTATAGTTCCCTTTTGCCGCTCTACCACCTCCCTCTATTGTGTCACATTGTCTGGAATACTCCTCCCAACACAAGTTACGTGTCTAGTTGAGCTAGATTAGGTTTTATTGCTCGACTAGTACGACACGTCGTTGCCTACTGTATAATGCCCTCGCATTTATACATCCTGCAAAGTACATGCCCTTGCTACATGTCAAGGAGTCAATTTTCAACTGCTCTTTTAACTATTTCATTTGCACGTTTGTTGTCACCATGTACCATTATATGTATGATCATATGGAATAAAATGTACTCGCCATAACGTACTTGACGAGTCCATTAAACTTCATTTGCATATATTCATTAGATCGAGAAGGGAGAAGGAAAATCGAGTCGGCAATTTTTACTTTAACCACAATAAATTAAAATAATGACCAAAAAGTCCATTAGTACGGGGCTAATTAGCAATCCAGTATGTGGCATTAGTTGTACATATCCGGATCTCATTTAGCATGTCTCTGGTTAATGCGTATAGCGCAAATATATCCACTCGGTGTAAGTCGTGCTGTCCTCTGGTAAGAGCAACGCGTCGTGTTCGTTTCAAACCACAAGAGAGAGATTGCCAGGGCACCCGTCCAGCATCACTGGGGGTCTTCACAAACAGTAATATCCCCTGGCTATTCTCACAAATTATTCCCAAATTCTCCATTACCGTGAATTTACAACAATTCCGGGTTATTCTATTATCGTTAACGCAAGGAATTGGGAGAAACATGAATTCTGGGGGATGAGATTTGACGTTTACTAAAAGGCTTGATCGATGTCTAGTCTCGTCGTAAAATACAGCCTTCGGGATAAAAAATATGAAGAAAAAATACAACAGGAAGGAAAAATGAGGAGGAGAAATTGGACACACGCGTGCAGCAGAGGCAAGCAGAAATGACTGAGAGAGTGCGTGCCTGTCGTGCGTTATTATTATTCCAAGGGATTGCCTTAGATCAACACAGCACTAACTAGGGGAATATATCCACATGGAATTTCTTTTGATGCCGTTAATAGAATTTTCATATAGACCGCTTGGAGCACAAGCCAACAAGCTAGATCATGTTTTTGAAAAATGTTTCGATTTTTTTATTGGAACTCTACGAGCACCTGTGCCGGACGTGTTCCGTATTTTCAGGAGAAAAAAATGTAAAAAATACATAAAAATAAAAAATTGGAACGAGTGGATTAAGAGTCCAGTGTTGAGGGAATATTCGAATGTCGTTTGATAGTTATTTTTACGATGAAGTCGTCTGTCTGCTGGCCGGTGCCTCAAAGAACTCATCACCGATGGGAGTCTGTTTCTTATATTTAAACAGTAAAATAATTCTCCCAGCAAATCTGTCAACAGAGCATTCGCTCCTACACTTAGCAAGTCATCTAGACGTCACTAAAAAGTTAATGGAGAAAGGGTAAAAAAAATCTCGACGAGGATTGGATCGCGGTATTTAGTTGTCCTCAATCTATCACGGTATCATCACTCCGAGGATAATGGAATAGTCAAGACCTCAAAATAAGAATTGATACTTTCGCAGGGAGGATTTCCGGGAATATCCGAGTAACGAGGTAAGCCAACATTATTGATGCGATAAGAATATAGTTTGAAAGATGAAGGAGCGTTAAGTGACTCGCTGACGCCAGGAATAAATTCCCCCGAACCGAGGATGAATAAATCATTATTGGTAACACCCTGGGAAAAAATATCGCGGGATGAATGTCATATCTGGGGCGCATTAAGCATAAATTCAATAAAATCCATGACTTTTATGGCTTCAAACCAGTTATGTACATCTGGTGAAGGAAGCAAATACACCAACTGACAATCACATTAATCGCTGCTCCAGAATTATTCCCGTGCTATTGGTCTTGTCGGAACAACAGTCAATTCTCTCATTTGCAAGCATGAAATTTCTACTGCCAGTTTAATTTATTCGATCATCCCAGAGCTGTCGGGCGAAAAGAAAAAAAATTTGTTTTTCGAGGTGGAAAAAACGAAGAAAAGGAGAAATGTTTACCCAATTCGTCCCCTCGGGCTACCAGTTACCATTGGAGTGGCCCTATCCACATGAAAAGTCGTTGATGAAGTGAAATTTACTGTCACCCTCGTGAAAAAAAAAACCATACAAAATCAACCTGGGCTCATTAAACAATCGGAAGCCTAAACAAATAGTAGAAAAAACCTAAGAACACACTGAAAAAAAATGTGAAACACGCTCGTGACTAGTTGGCCACCCATGGAGCTATGACTTCATCTTTCTTATGGGTCTTCTCGTGGTTGAATGCTCATTACGCGAGTGATAAAAAATATTTCCGCCCCGAGGACTCAGCTGAACAAATTTACCGAGATTGATACAGCCCATTTGTCACGATCGATTAGCAAAAACGATGAGGATTCCCCAATCAAGTGAATCAACGTTGTGTTATCATGTCGAGTATTCCTGAAATTCGATACTAATCGAATCCTCAGGAGCCCCTCTAAACGATACATATCCCACCGAGATATTGGGTGAATCTCTTCGGGTACTCTAGCCCCAGCGCGGAATCAATTACGCCAGTCGTAGAGCGGTAAGCAGTAAGACTTAAGCCGACCAATCAATCACCAAGTACAGAGCTGAACTTCCCGTATGACTGCAGTCGCTAAGTAATGCCAGTGATTGATTGGCGAGCTTACTATTACTCGGCGCTTTAGGATATTGTAGTCTTGTCATTATTGATTCTATCTGATGTATTCCGCTCATAACTTTGCAGCCTAAGCCCTCCTACATCTTCAATCTCTGAATTGATGATCAAGGAATTTTTCAATTGCACGTGGAAAACTCGAAGATAACCATCAAGAACAGATATTTCGCATTGGCGACGGAACAAATTCAATTGATTGCAGCTAATGCAAACCACAAACGAGTCATCAAATGATTTTTCACGCCTCAGATAACAATATTTCATCCTGTTTACTTTAATGGTCAGGCGATTTAACCGCACTTTCGGCATTACTTTAACGCCCGAGATAACGATAACCGTCCACACCCACAGCAAAATATTATGCTGGAATATATCCCCTGGATGTCGATGCACGTTCGGTGGTCGGCTCACTTGACCGAAGATATCTGGTCAAGCTGTATTCCTTTCGCCTCTTGGCTAAAAGTATGTGCACTTTTCGATAGGATTACTGGTGAAACGCGTGGGTACACCGTACTCTCCCCATTATCCACATACCGCCAAGATTAAGAGATATAACATTGGTGGAAAAAAAAAAGTCAAAGCCAAAAGCCTAAACTGGAGAGAAAGAAAAATTCATAGTACTTTGTGGGCAGAGGTAGGGGTGAAAGAGTAGTGTATTATAGGTATGGAAAGTATACAATTTCTTTATGGAAAAGTTTTGCTGCGGTATAGTGAAAATAGGGAAAATAAAGGAGAGCGTAAAAATAAAAGTGCAACATTGCTGAAACACGGGAAAAAGTTACAAATGGGCAATAAGCAGATTGGATTCACCTAAGCCAAGCGTATACCGAGAAATGTAAGGGCTTTGCCAAATATGAACAGCCACGAAAAAGGAGCATCGAACGTACTACATACTGGATCTCGGGATATGTGTTTATATTACATGCATCCAGAATCAACCCGGGCGTATATTCCAGCTGGAGTGCATGGATGCATACACCATGCATTCGCCAGAGTTTAGCCTGCACTGGACGCATCCCAAAATCCTGGACTCTGCTGAAATAACATCGAGAGCTCGGGCTATTGCAAAAACCTCTGTTTCAATTACTCAAATACTCTGGTGAGTGCCTCATTAATTATTCATCAAATGAACGTTTTTCGGATATATCATATTGTAATAATTTTTTCATTGCGCTCTTCATTCATTTCGTTTTTAGAATTCTCTTTAATTTTTTATGTTGTAGCTAATTATTTTAAATTAACTCTATTCTAAATAATACTTTTTTAATTAATCCTTTTAATGATATGGATTTTATAAAATTTATTGTATACTGTTGAAAAGCTTTTGATATTTTAGTCATAAAGTCATTTAAATTTTCAATTATATAAATTTCGATTGGTTTTCAATTAAAAATTATCACTAAATATTTTATTTATTTTGGGAATTCTGGAAAACTGAGTTTTTCATGTTGAATAATGATTGAGTTTTCAATGAGTGCTTGAATTTTATGCTCATCGTGAAAATTCAACATCAAATGTAATTGAATATGCAATAAAATTATTGCTTGAATTTTTAACATTTTTAACGTGTCTCGAAAATTGGCAATAACCAGAATATTCGAGAAATTAACTACATCGTCAATAAAAAATGAAAAAAAATCACGCTGTTTTGTTAAAAAATTTCAAGTGTAATTCTTCAACAATATGGAGCCAAGTATTATTTCCACGTAATTTTTGTTCGCATGTGAAGTTGAAAACCCCCATGTCATTGAATGTTCGGGAAGATTGGCGTTTTTTCGGACAAATGGAATATTGTGTGATGAAATAAATGTAAATATGGAAAAGGCGGTGAGGAGGATGTTGGAAAATGGGTTGTGCATTTGGTGTCAAACGGTATAATTTCGTAGCAGGCGGTGTAGGTGTCATGGGGCCCCGAGGCTTGCCTTAAATTCCGCGGAGCCATTTATAGGCCCATTTCTTGAACTCTGGCCCCCATTCCCAGTGCTTGTAAGTATTATACCGGTGCACGACAGGTATAAGGTAAAGCACTTTGGTCCTGCATGTCCGTGTCTCTCTACTTCTACTTATTTCCCTTACCATTTGACTTCTCTTCCCACCTTATTTACCTTATTTAAAGGAACGCCCGAGATGTTAAATAAAACCATGGCCTCTCCGCGAATGCATTTGCCCCCTTGTTCGAGGTATCTTCCAGTCAATTATATCCCCGTATTTGTAACCTCGACAAGTCCCGTTTTGTTAGCTCCTGGATGACATACCCAAGACATTGAGAACACCGTACACATGTAGATGAACACGGATCCCATAAAAATCGAGTAATAAACGGGTGAATTGGGATGGCGAGCAACTTTTCATTCTGGCGGTGCAGCAAAACGGGATCATCAACTCGATGCGGTGGCAATGGGAGGGAATAATACGTTGAAAAGTGTTCAATACAAACCAGCGGGGGAATTCCATTCTGTCCACCATATACCAATCCCCGATATCGCGTGTGTCCACCAGTTTGACGTGCCTCTGGCTTGTTTTATTCATGACCAACCTCTTGCCATCTCCCGAGCCGGATTGCCAGCCGTGAATCGTTGCAAAAAATTCTAGAATACGAAATATTTTATTATTTAAAATTCGAAAAAATAGTAAGATAATGAGATATATGAGATGTTTTGGTATGAAATTAAAGACTCGATTCGTATGAATTAATAGGACGGCGAATGTTGAGGAAATTAAACAGAGGCGTGATTGAGGAGAGGGCCAGGTCGATGGAGAACATTACAGACGGGCAATTGGTCCTTTGGGATACATAGACCCCCGGGTTTATAGGGATGCTGGCCTTGCCCCGGCTCCAACGTGGCAACCAAAGTCAAAGTTCGCGAGGTTGGCTGATCTATGACGTTATTAGTCGCAACATGTGGCGACCCGTCGTGACCTGGTGGCGACATATTGGACTGTGGTCCCTCACCCAGGGCATATTGCCCAGCGCATAAACCAAAGCCCTCAGTACCTCCCGTCATAACCCTCCAATAAAAACGAATGAACTAGAATAAATCTCCTCATCCTCATCTCTCGTTTCTTTTGTTGATTTACCTGTCGTTGAAAGTACTCAGACAGTATTTTTCTCAGGCTTCAGACTCAGTGGCTCGCGATAACGCAATAAAAATTACATCCACTGGACTCGAAACCCTTCTGTCGATAGATAACCCGGAGATAGTCTCCCGGTCATTTTGGATGAAGAAGAATGTATCTTGATTCCTCGTAATCTGAGCTCAGCGAAACTTCGATTCCACTGTGGAACAAACTAACTCCCAAAGATAACGAAACGTTTGGATTTTTATCATGATTGGCTCGTCGAGGAACCTAAGCTGCTATCTCCATTGAGCAAAAGTCCAGAGTCTACAAGATTGGATGGGCGGTGGAAAAATAAGGAGAAAACCCCGGGAAAAGCAGACGTACGTCCATACCACCGTTCAATCAACATTGAATTGAATGATGTACCCCAATTTTGAGGAATTGATTGTTGAATGTAAAAATAACGTGAGAGAAACAAACAAAGTAGAAGAGAAACAATGTATTGATAGTATTATCGGGAAAAGGATTTGGATGTGGTCCTCTGACCCACCGACACAGATTTGTATTTGGAATAGAACAAGTTGGGCAGTTGTGGAGTTGTGCAGTTGTGCACCATGTGCCAAACGGTGCCAGGAGTTGTATCGTTAGGGGCATCAAAGGGGGCTAGAGCATTGGGTTGTATATGGAAGTGGAAAATTTGCGGAGACGGCAGATACTGGGCGGACAGGCCTTCCGCACCGTTGGTAACAGCAGTGCCAGGCAGACAAAGCTCGATATAGCCAATATCAGAGAGCCAAATGCCTTGGGTTTGTCACACACGCTTGGATTCAATGTCCCAAACGTAGTCTCCAGCTTCCACACAGTTACCCATCCATTGTACATACACAATGAGAAAATAATAATCCACTACATGATGGAGAGGTGCATGTGTGTGACGTGATCGCGTTTGAGCTCCACCGGAGTAAAGAGGAAAAGGATAAGTGCAAGGTCCAAGAGTATCCATGGAGTTTTCAGTGCACGTGACCCACATTCTTCCCTCTTCCCTCTGCTCTCTTCTGCTGTGACACCCAACCGAGCTTTTATGTTATACAACAAAGAGCCTGAGTTCACTTTAAAAAAATATTAAGTAAAATTTTAAATAAAACGGCAGTGAACATTCAGGTCAAGTGATGTGTTTACATTCCAGTTGTTTTAGCATTTTAATGGTCTACCTTGTAATTAAAATGACCTGGGCTCGGGTTGTTTGTTATATTTTCATTCGCTCGTTCGTGGACTTTTCTCAATTGCCAATCAATCAGCTTATTCAATCCATGAGCGCTCTCAATTATCGGCTCTGAAAATTGGGCTAATTGAGATTGGTAAAATTTGCCGGATACGAATATGTGAATACGAAAATGTGGAACTTATGGAGAGGTGAGGGCCGTCTATTTGAGAATCGTACCGCCGGAAATGATGGTGAACTAGGACGAGAAACAATTCCTTACCAATTTCACCTCTCCTCACTCCTCTGGTCGCCGAGTGCTCCAGAAAATGTTGAACGTGCTCTGGAAAGAGGCCAGCGAGAGCATTTAGGTTAAACAGAAACCGGCGGGAGGTACCCCAGTGCCGATCAAACGAATTTCCATACATGTTATTGGATGGTTTAATATGAAAATCTCGTTCCAAGTATCTTCAAAGAATTCTATCCAATATCTGAACGAGGGAGTTGGACATTTCAATGAGCGAAATAGCGGAAATTTTTGAATCCTCCTATAGGATTTCCGCTTTGTTTTTGAGGTCAGTTGAGATAGCGAATAGCACGACAATTGGAAGTGCCTCATGCGCTTTAATAATACCCTCAACAATTCACAAGCCACAGTGGATTCAGTCGGACCTGAATCCACTATTGTCCCAGGACAGTGCATCCAGAAGCATTACAAGTGGCGTAGGCGTTTATCCACCAGTGGCGTGAATCTTCAGGTTACCTTTGTCCAATGTCTGCCAGATGATCCAGCATGATCCCTAAATTCTTCTCTCAACAGGCATCACGCCATCCAGCAATTTAGCAAGAATCTCTCATCCCCATTGTCGCTGAGACAGAAGACGATTCCTTCTCATTTATTCTCCAAATGTCTCACCACATTGGAAAATCCTCGAGTTATCGCTGAGTGAATGCTCTAGGATTGTGCTTCCACAAAATAACGAAGAGTGAAATCATTGGCGCAGTTGAGCCCCCAGACAGTGGAGAATATAATCGCGGTGAGTGGGCGCAATGCATTCATACCGGCGACCACAGCCCGGAGTTCCATTCAAAGTTGAAATGTCAGGAGTGGCCTCTCATATTTTATTTCCATCACGAGTCGTCAAACTGCACCGAATTTATTCGCCTCACTAGCAATTTTTTGCATTATTTCATTTTATGGAGAAAAAAAAAAATTCTAAGCGCAGAGGCTCGACGGATTCCACTCACCAGAATTTTCAACGACAAGTTTTTCCCACCGGATGCTCCGACACTCTTGTTCTCAGTTCTTTTTACTTCAACAAATCAACGCTTAAATCTATGATAAGTCGATGTCTCTTTCGTTGCAGATAAAGAAACGAAGATAGGGAGAAATTTATCGCCCGCACGTGGTTGCGCGTGTCACAAATAACTTTTCGCAGACTCAACGACCCTCGGGGCGACTTTACACGTCGAATTTCTTGTCTTGATGACGTATCTGGTCTTTTAATGGATAGAGTTCCACGTGTTGTAGGTAATGCATTAAAAAAGACCAATTGAGGAAATTGGATGTTTAAAAATAAACTGCCATGCTTAATTCGACAGTGACCAAACTCGATTATCCCTCAAAATGCCTAAAAATTTTACCAGATCCATATCGACTAGGTAATTAACCTCTAACTACATCACGTAAAGCCATTTAAAAATAAATCCAGTTAAAATCGCAGTGGCACTGGAAATACGCTTCTAAAACAAGTCACATGCAATTTTTTCCACTCCATATCTGATGGAAATCAATGATATGTAACGAACCTCAGCAGAGTGGGTGTTCCATATATCTGAAAATAGAGGAAATGGAAAAAAAAACCAATTGGTGTGACAGTTTGACCGGGAAAATAGAATTTCCCCTCGTCACTTCCACATATTATGAATGTACAAAAAATTGGGAGTAAAAAACGTCATTGCAAAGTATTTGTATCACGAATATTCACTGTTATACTTTCAATGCCTGTGCGTGATTGGCAGGCAGAGAAAACTTGATGGTGAAACAATTCCAAAAAAAAATATATATATATTCTCACATACTGAAGTGAAACAGAATCATTTATTAAAGCAATTACCATTTATTCTCGTGAAATATTTACGGGGAAAAGAAATTTGACTGGGGGGCAAAAGGAGGAAATGATGGGTCGAGAGACCTCGTGACTTTGATAATGTATTTTAACAGGGTCGGAGGGGGTGGATGTGGGGGAACTTAAAGCAGTGCAAGCAAGCCACTGGGTATATCAACGCGTTATCGTCTGGTACGTGTGGCACGCGATAATTGAAATAATACTAAATAAGTTCCATAATTATAGCTTGCCGTGGGTCCGTCGTTACGTACGTGCAACCACGAGGCCGCATCGCGATGAACTTGCGCTTATGTTCGTGTGCGTATGATCGCCATGTACATTGGACTTTTGTAATTCACCTTCGTGCTTACCCCCTAGCTATACTCGCCCTTCGCGTACTTAATACTCTTATTTCTTTTTCCCCGCCGGTGAAATTCCGGACCGATGTGTCTTGAAATCTTCGTCGGCCTGTTTTTTTTTTTTCTGACTGATATATCGCCATTTTTTTTTCTCTCGCTCTCGCCCTCAATTGATGCACAACGGAAACTCGAGTGAACGAATTTACAACAACATTGGATGGGGTATGAATAATTATTAAACGTCGGAGGGGGGAGGGGTGAATATGTACACTGACTGCTCATATACATGACGCACCACATGGATTAGATAAATGACCAGATGCTAGCGGCGAGTTCGTCATAAGTGCAACAACCCGTGAAGCGCCACGGTTTATAATGAGATCACCAGGGAAAACAAAAGCTATGATAATATGCGACCGACACGAGTGAAGCGCACGCACTCGAGTTTCATGTCAACCTCTGTAAATTAATGATTGCGCATGACTTTTTAAATATAGTTTTTTTCCTTCGCAAAGAATACTGCTCTTTAACTCCAAACATCTTTTCCAATTTTGTCGCTGATAAAATTAATTTATCGTCAAGAAATCATTGTTAATTATTGTTATAACTGTTATTATATTTTTTTATTCTTTCTTTATGTTTGTCTATTATTTAAGTTTTATTTGAGTAATCTATAGCCATAATGTTGTTTGATAAATCTTCCGTTCCTCGTGATTTTGATGCTACTCTACTGCCACCTAATCCAGTGAAATCATGATGAGAGTAAAAAAAAACGAAGAGTCATTAGGAAAGGAACACGCTTATAAAATTAAATGAAAATAAGTGGAATTCTTCCAATTCCGGTGTCACGGTTCTAAATTTTATGGTCCGGTAGTAAAACTAAAAAAAATTCCAACTCGGAAACTTTTCGTACGAATTCAAGAGGAAAACAAGGAAGACTATGCACTTCCCCGAAAACTAGAGAGGAAAATATAAAAGACGTTTGGAAAGCTCTTGACAGTGACCATCCGTTCATTGGCGGCAGTGAGGACACGGCCGTTTTTAGAAGAATCCCTGAGACTAACCAGGAGAGTGGTGCGTGATTTACGATCGACCCAGTTTCCCATTCTCGACGACAGGACCAAACTCTCAAGTTTTTTTTTTCACCCTCCTCGAGGAGCACAAGCGAGGACAAAGGAAAATCGATTGTTCAATTTTTTTTCCTCGGCGAGCCGGTTTAATCGTAAAAAAAAAACCGCCCCCGCATATAAAAATTAATTACAAGCACGCGGGAGTACAGAGCCCTCCCCAGGTAATTAAGAATTTGCATCGTAAATCGAACATGAGGATTAACAGTGTCGAGGCCGGAGGAGTTTTCAAAAATTGTGTTGGAGATTGTAATGAAGTCCATTAAAAATACCTCTGACTACCGGCAATATGATCCCTCCCTCTAGCTGCGATATTGACGCTGTTATTATCCTCATCCGTGTTCATTTTTTCACAGGTATATCTGGTGTACAGTCGTAGATGGCTTCCCCGTTGGTTGCAAAGGCGAACTGTGCGCTCGATTACCGATTAGTACCGAAGAATCCTGATGCATAATGAACGAGAACGTTAGTACACTGGGCACTAGTTACGGTCTACATGAAAGGGAATAAACGATACGTCCTACATCGCTCCTCCCGTATGTAAGTAGTTATACAGAATGGCCAAACCGCCCCCGTGTAGCGAATTATTATCTCGCTGCATCATATTTCCCGGAAGCCCCTCATCCTCGCATTTCTCGGTTCAATAAAAAATAATTATCAACGCTCGTCATCAGCAGATCAAACAATATTTCAATAAATTCAACGAGAAAATAATATTATTTTATTATCGTACCATTACTGGCGATCATCTGGTCATAATTAACAATTGAATTCACCGAAATCATTCCTGCAAAAAAATACCAAATAATTAGGTACGCGATTATCATAATTAAAACGTAATAAACATCTGCAATTATCGTTTTTTTTATTTAACATTCAGGAAGATAAAAAAAAATTTCTTGAAGTACACAAATACAATTAAAATTTATGAGAACACTAAATATCATAATTGAGATGCTTAATTAATAAACTGTTGAGCAGCAACTGAAATTCATGAAAGAAGGGTGCTCCATATTCGATAAAAAGTGATTAAAAAAAAGATGAGATTAATGACTATTGATTTGGCATGAACCCTGAGATTATTCAATCACTCGTGTCTTTTCAAAAATCCAAAATAAAACACTGGCATTTCGTGGAGGCATAACAACATGAACACATTGGACCCCACGAGCGATCGGTGACCCCAACAGTTTGACCCTGGAACGGAGAATCCGAGGGACACGGAAGAATATCGCACGGAAATATCGTCGAGACTATCAGAAAGTCCTCCTCGAGTGTATATACCCCCGAAGCGATTATCGAATCGTGAGGCAGGTCGTCGATTCGGTGATCATTGGTAAACTCAACGTAAGATTCACCAGGTGAGATAATGTGGCTTATTCTCGGTCAAGTTTCACTGGGGGGCAATTCAACGATGCAGTATGCCTTCTTCGACAGCTGTATCTCCAACTCGTTTCGTTCCAGAGCACCATTTGATCCGCCTGGGGCTGTGAAATGCTCGATGATGCATGAAAAGGGAACCCCTACGAGGCGATGAGACCAGTTGAAACAAAAAAAAAAATACAAAGTACATATACAGATATACATGTAAAGCAATGATGGGATTCACCTTGAACGGCTCAGTTTGCCGCTTGATTAATATTCGTTGCGCTACGCGAGATAGATATTTCTCCTGCCTTTCGGCGTGACTCTATTCCCCTCGCACTTTGCACAAACAAACGAGTTGTGTTATTAATTGATTTATAACGCGCCATCTTGCCGTTGCCGAGTGACCGGCAATCATTAATTACTGGGCTAATTACCCGAGTGGCGAGACACACGGGGAAGTCTTGATAGAAAGCGCTCGCCAAGGTACATACTCGGATATTATTAGTAGCTGGACGATCAAATGACATCAAGATGCATTTTCTTCAACGTTTTATAAACATTCTGATTATTCTCCCGTAATATGGTATTAAATTAGCGATAATTACTCATTCTCGGAATTAATAATTAATTATAACAAATTTGAAAAATTAATTTTCAGGAAATAACTGAGCTTCATTCACATTACCCCTGGGATTTCCGTGACATTGTCGGGTTTTAATGAGAAAATTGTTTGAAAACTCCGTGGATATTAAAATAATGACGTATTAAAGTTGTAAATTAATACATTTGCATTTGTCAATAATATGCAAATACCAATCATTGAATCAATTATTTATCCTTGGAGATTGGCATATTATTATATTAATTATTATTACCAATATGAGATATGTTGGAAAAACTCTTGTTGGAAAGAGTTGTGAGTGTACCTCGTGTGTACTATTTCATGATTTATTGGAGAAAATCAAACAATATCCATCCGTGTTTATTAGCACGGCTCTGACGTATACAATTGCATCGATTGATTCGCGTGGGCAATCATTCAAGCGGAATTCCTGGGCTTATGTCCCCTTTTGTAGACTCCCGATGTTCTCGATGTCATCGAGCAACACATATTACCAAACTTTTTCAATTCCACCTGAATGTATAAACGAAATTGTTTTGTTTATTTTCCGTTGGGTTGGATAATTTTTTTTCCCCCCTTTCTAAAACCCCAAGCTTCAATCAATATTTGCTGTACCGCAACCGCGGGACAGCCAAAACAATAACTCGCGGGCATAACGGCCAACGAGATGAAAGTTCATAGGATGTGGGGAAGGATAAAAATGGGGGAGAAGGATGGAGATAGGATAGTACAGGTTGTGAATCTCTGTACGGTATGTGGGGGATGATAGGAATGCGTTATCACCGGATATCAGAATTGCAAATACTGGATGGTGCACACACGAGAAGTGGACCCTCGTCCAGCAGCCGTTTGCGAAGATCGAATGAAAACAATAAGTGAATGCCAATGCTAATACCGAGAGGGTAGGAGAACAGATAAGAAGGAAGATGAAGAGGGAAAAGTGTTCAGTGACTCTCATCATTAGACCAAACCAAATTAGTCAATATCCCGAGGGAAAAAAAGTGAAAAAAAGAGATTTCAGAAACTGGACTAAATATTCCCCCAGGGGCCACCAGAAGTCGTCATGGTACCCTCCAGGTATGACAATAACACCGAATAGACCAGTCCTGTTTTTTTAATTATGAATAACTTAATTTTTTATCTAATCGACAGATGGATCGGCCGACAGATACGACTCAATTCCACTTTAGTGAATATCCACATTATATATTTCCGTCTTATCTTTTTGACAGTTTTAATTTGTGGGTCAAATTAACTCCAGTGTTAGGTAAGACTGTAACAAAATTTTATGGTGAATTTAAGGACGTGAAATGGTCTGATGAAGCCGAAGCATCTGGCGCTATGAAGTGATGGCGTCTCCGAAAGTGTTTGAGGATGGAGGACGGATGGCATAGCCGAGGTGATAATAGCTGTTCTTTACGCGTCTCATCATTTCCGGGAGAAGCAATTAGGAGAGGGATTTCGATGGGAAAAATAAAAACGTCTTCCGTGAAAATTGGGGCATTTTTAACAGCTTGGTACAGTGATGGCCAGGAAACGAGTGGATGTCCTCGGATGTAAAGTTCAAGCCGAAGAATGGAAAAGTGGAATGGATGAAGAGAAAGACTCGAGTTACGAGTGTTTTACATTCCTGAAGTTTCCAGGCCGAGATGGACTCCATGAGATGAAGTGGGCAGCTATGCACAACAGTGACTTGAAGTAAACTTTTCTACGAGGACCCCCAGTGAAAGTCCCCGTGGGGGCATACATCAGGTGCTATGGAATTTCATACACCGAAGAAAGCTAGGAAATATGGCCAAAATTCTTCCAGTTTCGCTCGATTAATTTCCCAGAATAATTCTTAAACTTTCTCTTGTAACAGTGAACTTCTCGGTGTTTACCACGTAAACATGAATTGGTGTGTGCAGATATCGGGGTTCTGCATGCATATGAAAATCAACTCTGCAGAGGAATAACTCGTAGGCGTTTTGCTTGGGAATATCAGCCCCACCTACTGATCTAACGTTGCGATAGTCATCGACCTATCACGTGCAAACGCCGGCCTACCATGGTATTTATAGAAAAATTATAATCGACCAGCAGCTTCGGCGGCTAGATTTTACTGGACGGAAATGTCCGCGAGAGGCTGTCACCGCGGTGTTACGCTGTGTTACGCATGGTTCAGCTGACAATCTTCCAAATCTATGTATTTTTTTTATATTCATTTTAAATTCTTAAAACTACTCGTTTTGCTCTAATTACAATTTATCTCTATTTACAGTTTTTCTGCAGGTGTAATTTAAAGTATACGCACCGTTGAACAATTATGCTTTAAATTTTGAGTTAAAAAATTTGAAATTTGAACAATTCTTCATTTACAACTCATTTAATTTCTTCGATATGGCCCGGCAAAATCATCAAAGTGTTGAAAATTCAGGCGATAATTTAAGTTAAAATGCTGTCGAATTTTCACGATGCGCATAAAAATTGTAATTTTCATTGGAAAGTCAATTATTATTCAACCTGGAAAACCTGATTTTCTTGAACGTGAAATACTTAGATATAATTGGAAATTCCGATGACTTTGCGATTGAAATTTCAATATTTTGAATAGTACAGCCTACTTGAATCTGGAATTGAAATGAAAATTTGAAACTAAATTTGATTGAATATCTTGAGAAAATTGAATATCTTCAAAAAGTAATTATTGTAATTTTTCTCATGTTCAATGATGTCCTCTGAACCCGGAAGGGAGAATTTAATTAAATATTGAAAGAAATTACTTTATTTATCAGTAAAAAACAGAGGTAAATTTCCCGTGAATTTAGGGTTATGTACTTCAGGAAAAAGTTGCTCATCCCCACTGCACCCTTTCAGACTCGAGCTGAAATCTCTCCCCAAGGGATTTTCCTCGAATTATCGTAAAGTCCCACAATATCCATAAAACTTTCGCCATCCCCAGTCCTCGAGCCCGGCAATTTGATTAACGTAACGGTCATTCGATGAGAATTGAACCCCCATCGACGTAATTACCCCGGTCTCCACTAAAACTAATTCTTCACCCCAGTGGTGACAAAAGTTAGATTCCTTTTGCTTTGCCAAAGCGGCAAATGGAATTTGGTTAGCTCTGGTGCTCAGACATCCTGATGTATGATAGCCAGTCGCAAAAGGGGCGCCAGGGCACTTAAGGGTGCGGTAGGCTTTGGAAACCACCATATTTTTCACAACTCTTATTTAGTATGTTTTTACGTCACCTCCTCTCCCCGTTGAAAATGTTTTTTTCGTCGCACCCTCCACCACCACTTTCCTATTCTCTCTTTATTACCACTTGGTTCGTGATTTCGTCATGGATCCTTGACTCTGGTGAATACACAGGCTTAGCTAGAGGCCAAGTGCGGCTCATAATGGAAAACTTTGAGACGAAAAGAGAGGGATTGGAGAAAGCAACAGTGCCTGAATGCAACATTTTCCTCCAAAGTGGAAAAAATAAAAAATTGGCGACACGAGACTAATGGTTAGTGTTTCCCAGTGAAATAGCGGAGGGAAAAAATCATCTTTCGTTTCACTTTTGTATTTTTTATTGATGCCAGAGAGTTGATCGAGGGCGGTGCGGTTGAAAGAAGGGACTTTCTATGTGGGCGGTCTGGTAGGAAAACAAATTTATTCACCCCTTCAGCTAAACTGTTAATAATCACTCAGCATTGCCTCTATACCTGAAAATAAATGGCTGCTGGCAATTTTTCAAGAAATCAAGAGCCAATGTTCTCAATTAATCCGGTGGATTCAACCTGCGTGCCACCAGGATCTTGCAGCTACGATGGTGTGCCGTGGCCTCGAGGTTAAAAGCCGAGACAATGGAGAATAGAGGTAAATTTATCAATGAGATAAAGGAAGATAGGTGAACATGGAATATACTCTAGGATTCACAAAAAATCGGCAATTGTTCATTTCCCCTCGATCAACGATTCTTCGATTTTAGTTCTTACCTTGCAGTATAATTTCTCCATGATTTACAGGTCGTTCATTCGGTTGTGATTAGGGGAACCGATTTTTTTTTTATTTCCAATGTTTTCCATCAAATGCAGGATATGTAGCTCAAGGGCAAGTCGGCTGTTCTGCGAAATTGGCTCTCACGATGATGCTATAAATAACGAATAAAAATGACGTTCATTGATTTATCATTTCCAGTTCGCTGATGGTGGGCTCGTTTTTAGTAACTCACAAGTTTGTTATATTATAACGTTGGTTTAACTGAAGGCGAGATTAATACGGCACAACTCTCCAGCACGCGGAACAACGGCTCTTCGTGGCTAATAATCGTTTTAAGTCACGAAGAAAGCATTCGTGCAACACAGAGACCGAGGAGTTGATTGTCTTCATTGTATTAACTGTATGCCAAATAGACCCTAATTTACGTGACCAGAAGTTGTTTTGCTCAAATCATCGTTGGGAACACAAAATATTTCCACATTTCCCCGGCGCAAATATTGGAATAGAATACGGGCCAAAAATTTCAATAAACATTCCACCACATGAATTTTTTCCATTAAAATAAAAATTTTTTACCATGAAAAATCACGGAAAATACGATAATATTTATCATGAGAATGACGTTGAAGTGCCCTGGAGTACACCATGGTTATAAAAATACAATTCAATAAAAATTTCTAGTGGAAGTCCGCGAAATTCATCCATTTTTAGTGGAACATAAATTCTCAGAATTAAAACTAGACAAATATGCAATGTCCTTGAATTTTTTGCTGTCCGATAATTTTGGTGGAATAATTCCATTGAACAATTAATCATTTTATTGGCATTTCAGATTATTTTTTACTCAAATAATTAACGATTATGTATGAATATTGTCTTCTGCGTCACGAGAGCCGACAAAAAAAATGTGGAGACATCGCGTCAAAAGTAGAGGGGAAAAAAAATGTTGAATGGGAATATGAAACGGCGATCCGTTGTTGATGCCGGTACGTCTATTGTAGGGGCCACCTATCCCTCGCAATGTAATCTCAACCGTTCGGCCCTTGAGTTTCATTTGTTTCAGTTGGGGTGTACCGCGCACGCGCGCGACGATCGGGGAGAACGAGGTACTGCGGAAATGGCCGAGCCGTGCCGTGGGGGCGCGTGGCGCCGCGTCTGAATCTCAGCGTCGACAGTCGAAGGACGACCGCCGCGTTGTCAACAGTGTTTACGGTGCGATTCAATTCTTCACCTTATTATTAATTTTTCGGAGCTACTTTTCACCCCGCAAATCCACCATCGAATGGATTTAATAAAACACTGATAATCGAGGGAAAAGAGTGGAATAATCTCGAGAAATTAAACCATTTTAAACTAAAATACGGCATCAATCATGAGAGACAAGTGATCAAGTGTTCTGACAGAGTGGATTAATTCAGATGTTCTCTAAATTTAATAATATTGATATCAGTGTGATAATTGAAAGTGTGATAGGGTAGATCATTCTCGATTATAAATTCATTGAACATTGCGTAGGATGAATTGTTACAGTGAAAACAGCTCTTCCCACTATTCTTCGGGCTTAACGGACCAAAACAAAAGTTGAACAGTAGTCCAAAACAATTGGAAATAATACGATAAACAGCATACGGATTTACTTGGTCGTTCGGTGATCGCGCGAAGTGTTTTGCTGTTGTCAAGTGTTTTTGTTGTGAATTCGTAACCCAAGCGTTAATAAAAGGTAGAAGTGATAGTACGATGATTGTGGTGCAGTGATAATACCAGTGATATACCGCGTGAAATATTGTCATTAAAAATTCGATAACTAAAAGTGCATTGGATACTATTGAAAATGAAGCAGCCCATGCTGATTGCGGCGTTCGTCGTCATCCTGGGAGTCTCAGTAAAAGGTGAGTGTTGATATTATTCTCAAATCCTAGCTATGTAAGCACACATTTGTACACCGATTTCCCTACCAAATTTGTTGAATTTCATTCAACTATCGGGCTTCCCCTTTAGTAATGCGCCAGTAATGAAATATTGAGGAAAATTTCCTCTCAACACTCGTCGAAAATTCACTCGGCGACTGTATTACGGTGAAAAGTTGAAAAACTGTCGGGTGAGAGAAGCCCAAAGAGAACTAGAGAAGAGTAGGGGTTTTGAAAAGGCAGAATAAAGCCGAGGGTGTCTGGACCCGGGGAAAATTGTATCTTGCCCTTGTGTAACCGTCTTCAGCATGTCAGACTACGCTTTTACTCTGCTCTCTTTTTTTTTCCCTTCAACCTCTCCAAGTTCTGAGGCATCGAATTTCGGTCTCTCGCCCGTTGAAGATGTTAATTCTGCACTTCGTGCTTTACTCGATTATCTCAACAGTCGGAAAACTTTGTCAAGGATCTCGGGAACATTCTGTCTTTGTTATCCAACCTCAGCACTTGCTCAAAATAAATAAGTACAGGGGAAAGTTGAGGGCACACCTAATGCTCAAGATGTGCTTTATTAATCTTCAAGTGTCATTGGTATGCCTGTAGATAGTCGATAAACTCGACGAGTATAAAATTCATCGATACTGTCGATAGGAATAATAAGTTAGAAAGAAAGTTCCATTGTTCATAGTATTTTGTCGGATTCGATGTGTTTTCTATTCGCTTTGACGATGAAAATAGTTTCTCGTGTCGTACGTTCTGTGCAAGACCCCGAAAGCGACACACGGAAGGGAATTATTCACGAGTAGCCAGCACACACCCAGGGTAAAGCCGAGCTTTTCTCGGACGACAGGGCGACGCGCGGGAATAATTAATCGAAATCTATATACCCGTTGCACTGAGACCAAAGATAGAACACCGACTGTTACTGCACACTACAGTTGGCTATCTATATGCTGAAAGTATTTTCCATGGTGGCTTGTACAACCCCTCGGGGCCTATATCATCACCGATGAAATACAACCTTCTACATGATATATTCGTATTTCATATCCTGCATAATTGATATCGATGCTCGACGACGTGAAACACGAGAGGGTGTCTATTTTTCTTCTCGATAATACTGTGTGCAGAAGGTTGGCAGGTGAGCATGAGCAGGTGGTGTATTTTCAAGTTTAACACTTGACACTGACTTGTATATCGCTCTGTATTTCGATGTATTGCCATGTATATACATCAACGAGACAGTATCAAATGCCATACGCAATTCGTCCTGTTTTCACCAAGTGATTTTAAATCCAAAATTTCCAACTGATCCGGCGTATATACTCTGACTCCCCGGTGTAGCTGACTGTCAATCCTCAACGAAGGAATCGACACATTCAATTTAAATATGTAAAATACACCAGCGTAACTCCTAAGATTATTTTTCTTATCCTCTTTTTGGCTGTTGGTTAGCTGCTGCGCCATGGGCTCTATCAATTTAACTTCTTATTCCAGGGGAGAGGAGTTCGCCTGTCGAATGTTGGAGTTTTAGTTTTTCTTTTTTTTTTTTATTCTCAACCTATTCCCTCTTGGATGGTTTTTTTTACGATATACGCCTTCTCCATTCGATTTTTTCCCCTCCTGCATATCCCACTCACCGGAGGTCCCTGAAAATTTTATTTCAATTGAGAGTTGTTTTCCATTTCACGAGAGAATTTCTTGGTTCATTCATGAGCACACGAGAGCACAAATTTTAGCTCCTGTGGGATACGCATTATGCAGACTGTCGGTTGAAGTTCTCATTTGTCCCAGTCACGATACGAAAAACAGTTTTGGCCCTTGGAATCCTATCCTCGTCATAACTCGAGGGTCGTTTTATCGATTTTGTTTCTCGCGAGCACACGGAGTACAAACGTGACTCGACTCCAACTTCTCCATCACCAGAAGACAGTTCTCCATCTCGTTCTCATTCATCCCCTCATTTTTGCTCCGGTTTACCCGTTGCCCGTTGTTTGCGGACGCAAAAGTCCGATCCTCCTCAATCTTTATTCACACACACCCCTGTCCGCCTCCACGAGTCAGATGGTTCATCTACTTCTTTTTTATTTTTATTTCTCATCCGAGCGCAAGGTCGTATGATCTTCCTGGAATAATCCTCGAGATAATTTGTTCGGGCAGATACAGGCGTTAGGAGAAATTTTTTTTCTCTTCTCCCCCAGAATTGTTTTCTCTTGCTCACTCTTCACTGAATGCTTGAGCACAGATGCTACCACTTGCCAAAACACATTCCCACAGTGGGGTAAATACGTGTGGGTACACGATACAAGACATTATCACTTTCCTGCACGCTTGCTCGCCCCTGCGGCGCCGCGACGAGACGTCTCCACATCTTTCGTCAGTACTTCACTCACTCAAATACCTCCCCCTCCCCCTCTCACTCTATTCACTGTACAACGCCCTTTTTCAACATAAAAATACCGGGAAAACAGTGAACTTTTGTCTGTTTTTATGAATAAAATTAAATTTATAGCGGGAGAAAAGAATTTTCATCCCCCCGGAATTCCGTGAATTCTGAGCTGACGCTCAAATCATTAATAATTCCGGGGGAGTTGTGCTCCATATTACCGAGGTAAATAACGAGAAATACCTAGATGTACCAAGGAGGAGAATTTGCCCTCCCCTTACCCGGTGGTTTTCTTTCTCTTTCCTCAACTAACACTGGTCTGTCGTAAATATTTACCTCCACCCGGTGCCATCCAGAATCCACGTTCTCTTCCTACCGTGTTCTTGAGTACTTTGCCTCCACTCCAACTACCGCTTTTTGGTCCACCTCGTTTGTTTACGCAAGTCGCGCTAAGATATCTGGATTTGAATTTCTAACGAAATCGTCAAGAGTCCAGACTTTATACCCATCCCTCACCGGTTACTTCTCCTCATTCTTCACTCTCGTCGATTCTGATGGCGAATATTTCCTGGAATACATTCTCAGTATCTATCTCGAGTGCAAAGTCATCGACTTATCGACATTCACACACAAATGTAAAGAATTGCAGACTATCGGCAATTGGATTTGCCATAAACAGTTTGCGGGAGTGACGTGCTGATGAATCGCAATCGTTCTCTTTGTTCTACTCGAGGGATTCGCTATTCTTCGCACGTTTCCACCAAAGTTTATCTCCCCCTCCAATTTTTTTTTTCACATCAATACTTTCCCAAACAACGCAATTTTTCTTGAATAAATTGTTCTCTTTCTGTCGAATCTCTTTTTACTCTTGCATTTCTTTTTTTTATCGCATTGTTTGCCCCCTTTTTTTGTCAAGACATTGTCGTTAGATCTCGAGATTTCTCGTGCTGGCTACCAACATTTTGTTTAAACTTTGCCAATCTGGTGCTCGCTATACCCCCCCATTTCTTTTCCCCTGGAAAGGCCACCCCACTCGTTATTTCGTGCTACGTAAAACTTTTTCATGAAGGGAAACTGTTACTCTGAGTAGATTTACTCAGGGAAAATGAGAGAAAAAATTAACTCTTCTTTTTCTTCAGTTATATTTATCATTTATTTCGCGTGGCTTTCTACTCAAACAGTGAAATATAAATTTTTTACTTTAATATATTTTTTTACGTCGACGCGAAAAGTGATGCCTGAAAATTTTCAAAGTGCGAAAATTCTCGAGAGTAGTCATTATAAATCAGTAATACGAGCTTCACGTGTTGCAATAATTGCACTCTCCCTTCAATAATTCAATAATTACAAACCCGAGGTCTTGCATTTTGTGAAAATTACATATTTATGATAATCTTGGGAAAGAATCTTAATATACCTGAGCGAGGAGTAGAGCCCAGTGTTGCTAAGAATTCACCGATTCCGGTTTCGCGAGTTTAATCCTCCATTACGGTAATGGTGAGTTAATTAAGCCATAAATGCGCCACGTACAAATGCCAATTAAAGAGAAATGAAAAATTCCGAGTGTTATTATTAAATCTGGAGTCGCAAAAGAGGTCGCAGGTGAGACTAAATGATTTCAATAAATAAGCGCCATAAAACGGACTAGTGCTTTCTCCGAGGCTCTCGTATGGGGTTTAAACGCTCACCTCAGGCCATCCGATCATTACGGAAAATACCTCATTGACAGAGTTTGATGACTCTTATTTAATCGTTCCATCCGACTTTATACACCTCGTAAGAAAAACGTATCGTGTAATGTATTCACGCAAATGATTGGTGTACAGTCACAGTAGCTGCATTTACGAGCAATAAATAATAGACATGGGGGTAAATTAAACCCGTGAAATATTCGAAAGCGCGTAATGCCGTGTGCCAGTTGTTCGACGATAAGGAAACGATTGTTATGAAAACCTCTGAATCAACCGAATCAAGCAGTCGTTTACTCTAACTCGAATTTTATCGGACAAACTACCGTGAATAATCCATTAACGTCCGCCCCTTTTCTCTTGATTGTTTCTATGAATGATTATCGATATACAACACTCACTCCTCGACGCCAAGTTCTTATGAATGGAGATTTTATTGAAAAAAGTGTTTAATTGTCATCCAACTCTTACTTCCTGTTTTCAACAAGTCACTGTACCATAAATTAGATAATGCAGGTCGAGGGATATCTGCTATCACTTAACTAGACTCCACAATACCGATCAGATCGAATGCACGGGGATTGAGTGTCCAATGCTCACATTGAGTATTATTTCATGGAGATGGTCATATACTCTCTGTCAGTGTATTTTCCCGATAAAATTGGTGAATGTGTGGGTTTTGCCAAAGACCACATCCATATGTTGCATGGCACACCAGATGCGGTATATCTCGGTTTTGTGCGTATTGGCTCACTTTATATACTCGTACGCCAGTCAATTGTTATTGTACCCCTCGAGATTGCATTATATTAATCGAATTGATCCAACCAAACACGGGAATGCGAGTACATCAGTCATCTGCATGACGCTAATGCGGTTTCCAGCGAGAGTGATACGATATGTTGATTGAAATTTAAAAAAAAAGGCATTAGTAAAGTGAAATTCCAGGACCTCGGTGGTGTTCTAGGGAATTAACAGGATAATATATCGAGATTTATTAATAGATGTTGAGAATGTCGATGGGATTCTCGTGTTGGCACAACTATTGGCTCACCATGGATAAATTGAGGAGAAAAGTGTGGAGAGAATGAAAAAAAAAATAGAGAAACGAGACTTAGTCGAGAGCCCTGCAGCTTTATTTATCGTGGGTTTTGGAGAACAGAGAGGATAACTGTATGCCTTGAGATATCGCTAACACGCGCTATTCGCGACAACTTCATTCGGGTTGGCGCTTTCTTTTAAACATAACGAGGGGGATGAATACAGAACAGAGGGAGATTAAAAAAAAATGTTTTTTACGTTTCTCCGTTGGATTTTTATATGGCATCCGCTCTCGTGCCAGCCATCTCTCGGTTATATTTTATTTTCACTCGAGTGTGTATTAAAATAAACCGTTTACTAATCCTCTTTCGTGGAATTCTAACATGAAAATCTACCGAGATTACTCGGTGTTTTCATTCTACGTGTATGCAGCTGTCATCGAATGTATTGGAGTGCGGTTTAACACTCTCGACGTCTTCGCGAGAGTACCCATTATTTTTGGGGAATTTCGATGGTTTTGCTGGGGGGAGGGAAACGAAAAAGGACAGATCAACATCACGCGGTCAGTTGAATGATGAAGGGGTCAAGATGAAATGTCTAGCCTCCTCGTCGATTAATCCTCTTATCGTTCCACTAAATGGGCTTAACGCTGTACAAGTATTTATAAATTGACTTGAAATTGATCGTGTTCGACATTCAGATACACCCACGCACTCCTCGAAAGGAATTTTTAGAGATATTTTCCTTGTACTATCGAAATTTCGAAACCTCGATTTTTGTGAGTCGTTTAATCCAGCAATCAATTAACATGTTTTTTTTTTTCCCCTCTTGGACACGCGAGTTTCGCCTCTCAGCTGGATATTTCTTTATTAAACGGGCAAAAAAGGAGAATGAGTGGTGGGAGGAGGGGCAAAAAGAAATGATATAATTCACTGAAGAGAATAAAAGAAACGAGATCACGCAGAGTTCGTCGACTCAAATTTCTGAGCTCCTCAGTGCACTTTCCCTCTCGTTTGAGTGGCCACAAGGGGAAGACTAATATGGCGTCGTCGTACAGACGTCCAGACGCTTCTGACAGTTCTAATTGATCGAGCGAAGAATAAAAGAGGCGTGACGAGTCATCGTGATTCAACCCCATCTATTCAAAACGATCTTGGCTGATATATCTGGTATCGATGGCCAATCGAACTAATTGAATTTCCACGCCCGCGACACAATCACAATGGTGTCACCATAATAAACTCGTTGACTCGACAATTCTCCGATTACCGCCAATTGGATATTTTTGCCGACAATGTGAATTTCTTCTTGACAATTATCGCAAATAATGCTGAACGCTTGAAATAATAATTCAATTTTGATTTCCTTCTTTACACTTTGTTTCAACAGTTAAGTCTGGATATTACCGATCGATCTATCATAATCGAGTAACGCCCCGATAAGAATCCTAATTAAATTTCCGGACTCGCGCACTAGTCACGAGATACTACGTGCTACCATTGAAAATCTTTAACTTCACAAGTCTCTCCGCACCCTTCCACTTTCCGCTCAAGAAATTTCGCTGTAGTTGAAGATAAACTCACAACTCGTGTCTCAACAATTATCGAGATATTACTCCACCAGTCAAAATACTTGACTTTTTAGTCGTAGAAGTTATGATCGGGGTTGATTTTCATGGCCGCATTATGAAAGGATAAAGAATCAATGACTCAGATGACTGGTTGCGGCTATCGGACTGTACTATCAAGCGATAAATCAAGCGGCGGCTGGTATGCAAATACAGATCGTATGATCGAATTGCGTCGCGTCATGGTGGACATGCCGTCAAAGAGGATAGAAATAAATAAAGAAAAGAAATGAAATAAACGTGATTAAGGAAAGGAAAATAGTGTGAGGGCGCCGGAACGTGCATGGAAAATGTCGACAAGTGCCCAACCAACTGATAGGGACAGTAACGACTGCTTCCAAGCGATAATATAGCAATCCACTTGAGAAACTTTCGAATGATGCGCTCCTTCGAGACAACATCAACGGCATCTCATCACCTCGAGAAGGAATGGTACATCACACCAGATGTAATGACGTTTGAGGCCTCAATTCAGTGTGGTTATAGTCATAAAGCGGTTAGCAAACAGACGCAACAGATGCAGGTGTGATGCTCACATTAAAGATACATAGGTGGTTGTCAGAGGGGAAAGATATATAAATGCGTTGAGTGGTAACAGTAAGATGAGAGCATTTGCATTATCTTGTCTAGGCCACAATTCTTGAAGGGGGAGGTGAGGCAAAGCTGGAAATTACTGCATTAAACTGATGCCATGAGAGAAGAAGGAGGCACATGTGCCCATACCAAACTACTAGGTGTTTCAACCATGCCACACTACTTGCCAGGCGTTTGCTCTGTCCCAGAGAACATTCCCAGGGTTCCCATATTATACCAACTTGCCAAACTACCTAAAATCCACTCCTCCCCCTCACCTCATCTCACACGCGTGTACATACGTTTATACACTGATGTAAACGCCCAGCTCGAGCGAGCCGTGAGGCCTTGTATATTCCTCGGATATCTCTGATGCTCCTCCGTCTTCGTTATCCCCATTACCCAGGCATTGGTGGGAGTGCTTGAGAGTCGCTAAATATTTCACCAAGCATATCCACCATACCTGAGATTATTCCACGTCTAGACAGAGAACCGAGGGGGATACTTGAGGGGAATTACAGTAATGCTCCATATACAACATGACCACTGTCGTTATCATGTTTCCAGGTGTTTTTATATTCTCTGTTTATCTCGTGATGCGTGAATGCTGTGATAAATTGTCACCGGTATGTGGCCATTAACATGCTGCATGATTATGAATCTGACATAGATCGACGAGTTACTGTTCTCTGGTTTAGCACCACAAGGGCTAATTACACTGCACTTGATGTCGACATGTATATGCATTGTCTTAAGGCTCTTCAGTCCTCCCATTGCCATGAATTTAATCATCGTCCTCAATGGCATTCGCTCAGGACAATAATGAGGAATTTTATTCAATATACTGACCCGAATATTTCAACAATCAATGGACTAATTATTATTTGTTGTCCTCTCTTGCTCATTTGTACATAGCCCTCGGCAGCCACGGGCGCGCCTACTCATTTCGTTGTCTCTTGAACTCCAACAAGTCCAATATTTTCCCTCTCTTCATGTATTCCGTCTCACCTAATCGCTTTTGTTTTCTCCGTCCTGCTCTGACAAAAAGGTAACGTGGCGTGATTATGGTATCCGGAGGTTGTCGACAGACCACCATGCTAGTCTCGGCACGAGTCCATGATACTCAAACTTCCGGTTTCTCCTTTCCTTCGCTTTCTCTTCTGAATTCTGTCGGACACCGACACCATCCCTTTGTGTATCAGCTTGAATTCACCAATTGGCCACTCATTACATCAAAATATCCATGATTCAGTCGCTTTTTCCTCTTTACTTTTAAGTCCCTGCAAATGGATACGACCCAATTCACATTGTGGCGTGATCATTGTTCATGGCGTTTCCTTCCGGAACCCAGGGTGGAACTCTATTAGACAGAGGTTTTGTCCCTTCGTTCTTTTTTACTTGGTTTATTCGAGTCATTCATCCTGACACGAAAAGGCTTTTCGTTGTTGGATACATCGATGAATGATCAATGCGCCTTGACCCCCCAGATAATTCAAAAATTGTGTTTTTTTTTCTCGTTCATCGGTGAAGGGAGGGAACAAATGAAAACATTTTTCCTGGCAACGTGCCAGCTCCTGGTATACGTGCAAAAAACTTTTTGTTTTTTTATAACAAACAGCGAATAGAGTATGTTTAGTGGGAATATTCGATATCCTATAAAAATACGAGTGAGGTGCACGGCAGTGCATGCAGCACAGATAGATAAACTGAAGTCATATGCGGCAATATTTCATGACTGCCCCATTTACTTCTGTCGAAAAAGTAGGAGAGGAAGGGGGAAAGGGGGGAAGGGGAGGGATTGTCGCCCTAAGGCTCTGAAAAGCGTTCAACTTTACTAGCTGATAATTTTCGTAGCTCGGGTGGCGCGTGTCATGGGGTGCCACGAGGCGCGTTGTTAAAAAGCCGAAAGGGGGGCTAGAATATCCGGTACCCCATAACCCCCCTCCTTCTTTCATACGACTAACAATACAACGGTGCCCCAATGCTCAATTGGATCGATATTTTGGTCCTTCTGGTACCATTGATTTTTTTTTTTCTTCTCTCTTTTTGTTTCACCGCCAATGGTCGCGTGCTGATGGTATTCGTACGGAAAATATTCATGTTAATGTGTATATACCGAGGGGGGAGGAGGAATCGTGGTAGCGCTCGTTAGGCGCACTCTACTTATGTGCATACTCCTTCCCCCCCCCCCCCCCCTTTCCCCTTTCGAGAGTCATAACTCATACGTTTCCCCATTTTTTATTTTTCTCGAATGAGCAAAGTGCACACGCGACCTCTCGATTGCTCGATTGCTCGATTGAGTGACTACTAGGCTGATGGTACAATTTTGAGAGTCTCTCGGTCATTGGAAGGTCTTCTCAACTTCATGTAGATTGAGTGAGAGTTGTCAGTGAAATTGGTAGATTTTGGGGGTTAGTTGCGTGGATTTTGTGAGATCAACTGTAGGACAAAGGGTGAGCAATTGAAGTGGTGCATCCTGAATTCATCCAGGAAGTTTCGAGGTTTCCGGAAACTCTCGTGGTTTTGTACACGCTCGTGTAGGGCAGACCGCGGATGCAGCCTGCGGTGTCAGGCCAATTGGTGGTATGATTTATAATGATTATCGCATTGTGCCTGAAACCGTCACTAAATAATGGATCGTCTATCGTACCATTATCATTAGGAATAGGATTCAAACTTGGTGAAACTTTGCGCCTTTGTTCCACATTTACTGATCTTGGGTGGGATAAATTCGTGGGAGGTGGCAGGGGGATGGACTGGGGGGTTGAACGGGGGAGGTAGGGAGAAGTTGGCCTGGCGAGTAATATACATATATGTAGTACATGCATATCTGCACGCTACTGCGAAACATTATGTGTGAGCGGTAACTTTGCCGGGTTGTGTGGCAAAGTTGGGCGCCGTGGGGGCGTAGACGTCGACTAACTTTGAGCCTTCGTCTGGGCCCTTTACTATGTATATGCGCATCGATAATCCACGCTTGACGCTTTTACACAATCCGATCCTCCCTCTGCGAGAGTCATGGATAACAATTTTCCCACGATACTTTTATGTCTGAGGCGTGAAATTGAAAAATACACCGTACAATATCGGCATATGTGCTGAAACTCTTTGGTATTCTCCGGGGGGCCATGAAGTGACTGACGATTCCTTCATTAATAATGAGACGTCGTAGGTTCGATGGGTTTTTTTGTTCAATTTTTATAGTCTAGAATTTTTAGTCGCTGAGAAGGGGAGATCGGGGCCCTGACCCAAGCATACGATATGGAAAAACACATTTGCCATTCTTTCGACACCTGTGCAGGCGTATTTTACCCTCGAACACAATCATTCTCTAGAGAGGGAGATAGTTGCGTTATGAGGGGGGAGAGGGGGAGGAGGAGGAAATGGCTCGATATTCCCAGCAGCGAACACCTCGTGATTAACTGCCCAAGGGCCTCCGGGTAAAAGGGATCGTTAACTCCCTCCTCCATGTGTGTTTGGATTCGTTTCAGTTCTTCGGGGCCAGTAACGATTGACTCTGCTGTAAAAATACACCAACTTCCGGTTATAACGTATGGTTTGATATTGCCCGGGGCAATTTTACCATATTGGTTCATCTTCAATAAAATATATGATACAGCACTCGGTTTATTCAACAAAATAAAAACATTCAATTCCCCCTCTATGAGTAGTTGAACTCTATTTCACCGAAATGTTCACGTGAAACGTAAAACTTTTCGCAACTTGGTGAGAGTATCTTGGTTGATTTTTCGTTAAAATGGGCTCGTTTTATTTTTCTTCATCTATTTTTTAAAAAATAGTCTTTTCGAAACAGATAGTTTGAACTCGTTGAGTGTGTGGTAGCACGGACGATTGCAGTGCATGTGGTCTCCGCCTTTCTCCGATTCTTTTCGTGGCTGTGTGGTTTCTCCACAAGGTGTACATAATGGCAAGAAGAAGTGAACTCGAGAGAAAATCGGCCGGAAGAACCGGAAGCGGGTGTGGCTGAAGGGGGTGTGGGGGAAAGGTGGAGTACTTTTACCACCCGAACACAGAGAACTAAAGCGAAAGAATAGTGCCTGCCAGTGAGATCCTACCCCCAGAGTCTAGAACTTTTCACCTCCTTTCTTCAACTCGCTATTCTTTACCACCTATGCTCGATTCTCTTTTACTTTTCTCCTCCCTCTTCTTTTTTTTTTTCTCTCCCTTTCATTTTTAAAAACCGCAACGACGAAAGGCTTTTAGGGGGTGAGAGGGTGGCATTTCGAGGGGGGGTAGAAGTCATCGATATACAGCTGTATCTGACCGGAGAATGGGAGGGGCTAACAACTACGCTATGGGTGCTAACGAATCTCAGGGGAACAGTCTACTCAGCTCTGGGGATTGAAAGAGGAAGAAACGATATTTCGATGGGGTTCGGTGCCCCCCCTTGTGCATCCAGAATACACCCCATAGAAATGGTAATGGCACCACGAGCCGTTAGTGTTTCGGATTTGTCTGGGTGCAACCCCAGTGTGTACTATTTTGCCAACTTTATCACGGTAACTCTATGGGAAAATCCTGGGGATGAATTTACACCAGTCCATAAACCCACTGATCTCAATACGCATGTGTGTGATCCTGAAAATTCGCAGGACTAATCTCCGTGACGAGCGGTGTTCAATTCTCACGGTTAAAAAAAAATAAGAACTAGATCGGCTACCGATTTTCTATAGTGCACTGTGTGATTTATTTGTGTAAAAGACGAATTGCGGTGCATGGGGGGATTAAGATGGAGTTGGCTGATACGTGGATGATGGAGGAGTGTTTAAACAACCACGTGAAACTAAATGGATATGGATATAGGCTTGTTTGTAGAATTCGTCGGGATTGATTTTTCTTTTTTTTTTCCCGGCTTTTATGGGGGGCGAAATCGTTAGCACGTGGGGCCCATTTGGGTATTTATATTCGAGCTCGTGTGAAATCTCCGAAAATCCAACGAGGATGCGCTTATGTGGAGCTAGGGGGGAATATAGACAGCGTAAGCTTGGAATACAATGACGGCTCTTTCACGGGGCACTTAGTACTGCCGACTGTTGGAGCGCGATAATGCACTTCCGTAAGAGAGAGACTGTAATGCACTGTATGTGCTGAAGCAATCGTTTTCTACACTCTGTCACTTGTGCACAACTCGTCAACTCAATGCACTGGAACTCGATTGCCTTTCCGGTTAATTGGCGACGAAGTTGTCCAGTGGTGTACGCTAGTTTTACGAGAATTTTTACGACTGTATCGACACTCGGAGAATTAATCAGCTGTTAGGGGTAATTCCTGGGAATTCATTGAATTTTCGGTAATGATTGCCACTGAATTTCCAGTCTTGAGGGGTTTAACTCAATTAGCGGTTCATGAAAGTTCTCATTTATCTTGAAATTTCAAGGGTAATTTTCTATGAGCGCACAAAAACGCTGGACAATCGCGTCTTAATATTTGGGGTGAATAAATAGTGGTCCCACCCAATTGTGAAAAATATCCACTCCATCAGTCCCTCCCCGAGAATGACAGAAGCAATAATGACTCGATAATTAGTTATGCCACATGATAAATAACCCTCTGGATTTTTTATACCACCAGCTGTGTACTTAGCTCTCTTTCTCTCAATGGTCCATGCAATTAGGTCGATTTTCTCGGCGGTACACATCTGTCGGCTCGTTGTAAGAAGGGCATTTCTGAGGTTTGCTCGATTGCCTCCTCCTCCTCACTCCCCCTCACTCCCCCTCAATAAAAGCGAGATGGAATAGTCTTTTTCCCGTGGACCCCCAACAACACTACCGCCCATTTCCTAGGACTCCCCCGACGCTCAAATACTTGAGCATTAAAACAGCGTAATAGCAGTTTCCGGAGGTCGAGTGTATCAATGGCTCTGAAACTCAGAGCTACCGTTATAACCGCGGGTATTGCCGGGCTGCCCTCTGATCTTCTCCATTCCTCTACCCCTCATGCTGATGAGGGAATGGCGCTTGATTATTTTAATTGAGGCACTGCCGCTACCGATACCAAAAAATGATACCCTCCATTCGTAGAAGGCCACATCGCGAACCAATACAGTAAAATAATATACATCAACACTGTTGTGAATTTAATTGGCGACAAGTCCCGGGACTAATTAAATTTTATTAACGCGAAATTGATATTCCGATGAATAACTCAATTCGTCAAAGGCGGATTGGCAGTGGCCGCAGAAGATTTTAAATAAATATATATATAGGATCAATCAGGTTGATGTACGATATTCCCTCTATTATTCGATAAATGATGAAATTGCGGCATTAGGCTCTATCCCTCGATTGTTTCAATTGAAACGATACTCGTGCGATTGAGCCAATTGAATTTCATGCCCATCTCTCATTCCTTCTATTGTCCATCCTCACTGGAGGTGGTTGTAATGAAATTTTATTAGCAGGCCTGGTAAGTGACACCCGAGCCATATATCAAGCAACGCCAAAACATATCTCACTGATGCATTGGTAAATTATTATTAACGTCTAGACGAATATTTATAAGCTCTCAATTTCCATAATCTTGGTGGAAGTATCATCGTACAATATGCGTTTGGCCGGTCAATGACTGGGTGTGTGTCATCCCCGGATATCGCCCACATGTCTTTCACACTGTATTTTCATTAATTGTATACATACACACTCTCTTTGTCTCTTACCGATGATTCAACAGTCTCGTCATGGTACCAAATTAACGCTCAATTTTGTTATTACATCTGGGGCAGCAGTAACTTGGTAAATTCTCGGTAAATGGAACGCGATAGTGGACACGCAGAGGCGGAATTCGTAGGGAAAAAGAATGAATATAACTGGACACATGGAGTTACTCCATATAGGATCGCCACAAGATCAAAGCTCACAGTGTATCGTACGACTATGCAAACCAAAACGGATATCAGGGGTCATGAACCCAATGTTGCACCATCAACACTCGTGCTGTATGTACTAGTACATCGATGCATCAAAGCACAACGGTTTTGTGTGAGTGTCACAAGGTGCAAGGGGTAAAAACCTGAATTTTCTATACCATAGCGACAGAATAGAAAAACGAGCGCCACATGACCCCAACGCCATCCTCAACGCTCCTTTGTATTGGTGCACAGGGGCATCTATGACGTATTTCGATACTTTTCGACACGAGAGCGGGTTCAATATACACTTGGAGTATTGTTGGCAAGTGTTCCATACACGTCATCAATTCTCCATTATTTATTTAAGAAAAAAAATGTAAACAATGGGCGAATAATTGATCGAGTATGCGGTACTCGTACTGTTTGGTCATTTCTGATGTGAGAGCAGTCAAATTGTTCGATGTATGTGAATTCGAACAGTTTCGAGTTTGCCATAAAACATATTAATTTTACAGTCATCACACAATCGCTGTCGACCTGATTTCATCCCCTGACCAAGTGGAATTTAATTAGTGTTTTCATTGAATTTGTGAATGCCCGATAAGGAAATATTTTATGAGCAGTTGCTGTTTGCCAGTCGATCTCACGTTATTCATTATTTATTATTCGTCACTGATGAATAATTTAAACTGCTGGGCTTAATGAAATCATAATTCACGGTGAAATTAATCGAGATGAGATAAAAATTTGAAATTATATCGAATGTCAGTTTTTTGTGCTGTTGGAAATTATGCTGGCTATAACTGTTCGTCGATAACGCCCGTGTTGATGATTTACGAGTATGAAAAAAGAAATTCATCGCCTTTCTTTTTATCGCAATCTTTTCTCCTTTTTTTTTCCCCCACCCTACTCTCGCCCTAAATCATTAATGCAGCATTAAACGGCTCTCGCATTCGGTGAAATGCAATTTTCGCGCTGCTTTAACGATTATTTACGATGCATTTCTCTCACACTCTCCACGAATCTGACCAATCTTTTAATTATTCTTTTTTTCACGTTATGTTCCAGGTAAGAGAGAGATACTAGCATCCCAACTACTGGTTTTTTACCCTAGAACGAGTAGCTCTCGTAACGAGACGACGGTTAAGCCGATAACGTATGTACCTATATAATACATAACTGGCACGCAATTCCCCTGAGACAGTGCGCGACCCGGATGGTATTAAAAACCAATTAAACGTCACGCAGCTACCCATAAATAACCCAAAAAAAGACTAGGCGTTTTCCACCGGTGGGAAAAAAAAAATAGGTAAAAAGTTAGAGAGAGAAAGAGAAAGAGAGAGAAAGAGAGTTATACATCCCCGAGAAAATCCACCGGTGAAAATATATTTTCCTGGTGGATTTGGGTGCGCATGTGGTTGATTCGCGTTTGTTCCCCATTTCTTCGGTCCAGCACAGCCCATTAAATGTAAAACCACAAAGTGCACGTTATTCCAGCTGGCGACCAAGCCCCTCCCTACCTTCCAAGCCCTCTTTTAATATATCCCACCTCTCTTTAGCTTACTCTCACACCCTCTCGTATCTCCTTGACGCCAATATTTTCCACCGTATATCCAACTCATATGTACACATACGCGAAAACCCATTGGATGAATCGCGCCACTTTGCATACTAAAGTGCACTCTCAAAATTTACTTAGCCGGACTAACGTCCGTAACACAGGGCGACACGCGCACTCAGCGCTGACTTGTCTTGTGGTTCAAAGGCGTCGTCGCATAAATTTAGAAACTACTCTGAACCCCAACTGAGCGTAAAAGTGGATTAAGTGAGACACTTGAACGAGAAACATTGCTTTTTTTTTTTGTTCACTCGAAAAATGAAAATAAAGTAATGTTTAGTTTGGCATGTGGGCTGGGGTGAATTCTCACATTTCATGAATTTTAGATCGTAAAATATATTTTTACGAGCCCTACTACACCCGGGGTGTATATATATATATTTTTTTAAAGGCCGGTATACAGGAAAATCCCAGGTACGTGAGGAGTAAACTGTTAACAATGAGGGCAAGTTTGGTGGGCTTGCAATAGCGAGAATATACGTGACATTTTTATGGGCCCGCGGAGAGTCTCGCGTGCCGCCAATGCTAATGTAATCCGGGCTAATTAATTACGGTTTATTCATGATTCATCGGTTTTCCGACGTCTTTTCATTACGCATTGTTTTTTCATGGCATTTTTTCTTCACGGATGTTTATTTCTCCATTATTTCAAATGAAATTCCCCATGTGGCGTAAATAGTCGGAAAATGTTGGCCATTCGGGGGAGAAACGTTGTTCCTGATCTGTGCAATCTGAAGTCTTTACGAAAGTTAGGAATAGAAACGGTGGCTACCTCATGACTCAGTATCTGTCCGAAGAGGGTCCAGACTCTGATCAAATCAACTTCCCCTTTTCCTCCTATTGGTCGTTGGTCGAATCGGAAAAGTTTGGTAATCACGAAAGTTTACGCTCTCCGTTTTTGCCCTCGTCCCACCCTTTTTTTTCCACCTGATGTCTGGGGGCGTGTGGTAGCTGTAAGTAATGTACGTAGATACCTAATAGTCGCATTCACTTGCCTGCAGTGATATTACACTATTTCTCTAGCAACTGGACGGATAAAAGCCCCGAAGAAAATAACATGTCTCGATAGTTTCAAATATCTTTCAGTTTCACTGATTACTTTTGTTTCTTTACCACTGTCTCTGGACAAAATCCCCTTGATCTGGAAGAATATATTCATGAGAGAGAAGTGTCAGCTCTCGATTCCACTCTCCTTGATACACCAGACCATTATAAAATTTTGTCTCGATTCTGGGAGCTACTTCGATATCCAAAGAAATCACGGGCTTTTATATAAGAGAGTTTGAATTAAAAAGTTTACCCCAAACCATTCTCAGGTCGGTAGATTCGCGGGACAAACAGAGACGATTCCCCAAACCCCACCCCGGAGTTACGTCGGGAAGAATCAAAGTTAACTTTAATCAAATATCGGATAGAATGAAGTCGCAAGTATCTCGTGCGACTGCCTTGAGTTCCAAGGTATCTCTCCTATTTTTTCATCATTCCACTCTTCCTTTGAATAACAGTTTAGTCTTTTCCCCCGGAGTTTTTGTTGTGGAGCGGAGGCAATTCCCTTTACCTTTGTCGATTCAGTGAATTCCGCGTACTGAAAATACATATTATGGCACGTAGGAACACACGAGTCTGATCGACATGAGAGATTAGTATTATTTTTTCGTTTCACCGTGTCAATTGAATTTTCGCGCTGAATATCGTAGAATGGTGCATCATCGCATGCGCAATCCATCAGAGAGAAAGCTAAAATGGCAGAAAATAAGACGCGGTCAATTGTGAGATCCAACGGAAGAATACACCCTACACCTTCCCAGGGGATCCCTCATCCAGGGACTCTCATTTCTTCATCTTTTGTGAGGATTCAGTGGTTCAACCCCAACTAGAGAGCTCATGATGATCCCGACAAACCGCTGTGTTCTTTGAGCCACCTAAATTCAATATCTTGGATTAAAACTCAGTGACACAGGTTACCGATGGTTTATGGTGAGGGCTCGGGGCGAGGTTCGGGGTGTTCCTTTGATCTGCACCCCTCGGATAAAAGACAGAGAGTAGTGTAGGGATTCGTAGATCCAGTGGCCCTCTTTATTTCTGGAATACGTCCAATGCACTAAAGACGTTAAGAGATACCGGATAAAATCTCATAGGATCTCGGAGCGAGCGATGGTCCAGGAGCGATTGGCGCAGCATTCTACCCACCGGCGACATTTTTAAGATTGGAAGGATCATGGTATGGATTGATTTGTCCCACGAGAGAGATCAAGTGAGGTAGCCCTAACCCCTAGCTACCACACAGGTCTGTCTCGTAAGGATTCGTATGGTACAAACGCCCCGGAGATCGGATCGTACGATTCGATTTCAGTTGTGTTTGCTCCGCATTAGGAAACGGCCGACTTCCTCTCTCTCCGTGCTGCTTTAGCCGAGGTATAATGTCCTCTGACCTGGAACGAGATGAAAGATTGGCGATAAAAGGTACGCTCGTTTCATTCCTATTCGCTGGAACCAGAGCACGCTACTCTTCCCTTCCAAGCCCAATGGACAGTTTCGATATGCCAAAGGTATAGGGGAGTCTGGCATTGTATACGATGCACTAAAAAGTTGTCTGACTGGTGTACAGTCTGCAAGACGATAAGTCGAGGGCGGTTATATTCCAGGGTAAAACGTCTTCTTCGCCCTCGGGCTTTACACGTCCACCTCCCGACAATTCAGTATCGAAACACTGTATCTTTAATGGTGGGATATTTGAGTGGTTTATCATTGTCTGTAATCCCATACCACCAACCCCTCCAGTAAGTACAGCTATTTCAGAATGAGAAACACTGTAATATCATCGCAGTCGTCGACGAGGAGGAAAAACCAAAATGGTTAAGGAAGCTTGATATAAGCAGCAATGGAACTTTCCCCTTCGTATTTTCATTCACCCTCCGGATATCTTGGCTTTTCTCTGGGATGCACAACACCGAGAGAACTACTCTCAAAACCCTCCAGAGAAACGCCATTCGGAGACGACATGGGGAAATTATTCGCACCTTCCCTTTATTTTTCCTTATACCATCTTTTTCTTGGCCTTCCATTAGGAGGGCCCCTTTGACTTTTCCCTCTATTTCTCTCTCACTTTATCTCTCTGGATAAACTTGGCGTGTGAAACGCTCGGAAATCAAGCTTACGAGATGGGTATGTCGTCGGGGTGCCCGCGGCATTGAGGAAACTATTAATCTAAAGCTGAGAAGCGATCGTATTACTGCACTTTACCATTATGAACTTCTTCTGGCTCCACGAAAAGGCAATCTTGCAGTCGTGTTGACGACTGGATCCTTATATTTTTATTTCTCCACCAGCGGGTTCCTTCAGCATTCCACTTGCGTAAACCAATGGCAAAATCACGTTGCTCATTCACCCCCCACCAGCTTTTTCCACATTCTCATAATTGACGTAATTAACTTGTTGTGGCAGTTGATTTTCTTCGTTGTTTTTTTTTTCTTTTGGAAATGTCGCGAACCTGAGGAGGTACACAGGATAGAGTAGATGGATTTACGCAGATGTGGCTTACATGTTTATGTAGCACGTGATTAGGATGGACCCGGCTTAACCTTGCGTAGCGTGAAAATACGTATTTTCCAGGTGCCGCCCTCGTAGAATAGATGGAACCGATGGGGCAGCTGGCTAGATTTTTTCAGTGTTCCTTTTTTTTAGCCAGGGTCTGGTCCCACTGTGAAAGAGCCTTTATTCATTCATCGCCTAGTACACTCTTGGGGACAACGACACAACGAAACAGTGAATAAAGTATTGACGACAAGCCTACGGAGTTTTCAATGCACCTCCAAACAGATTCTTCCGGTCGGCTAAACATGACTGCGTTGTGACATTTATTTCCTCTTTGTAGACACTCGTCGAGTGAAAACTCATAAATCTTCACCATTATTTGGATAATTCATTGTCCACGTGGTTGATGTTTACTATTATCCGTAATTACAAACGATTCATCTTGGTCGCGAGTCGATATACGTTGGTGGTACAGTAACAGCAGGAATAGAACAGGATAATCCACCAGATAGTGATATTTACCCCGAGGTGATGACGAATATCCAAGTGCATGGACAACATCTCAACACGTGAGTGAGAGAGATTGCTGTAGAAATGCTCTCTATCCCATGCAGCACGCAAGAAGATTACGATGAACGGTTCAGTCACGGTTCAAAGATCTCCATGAGCGCTGGGTTACGGGCTAAACCGCGCACTCTCAGCTAAATGTTTAAATGTATGGGTGGAATCTGAATCTTTGCGTGCCACGGGAAAACTACCAATAAATCTCCACCACGTTTGAACAACTTGTGTACGCAGTCGTGAACACGCGACTACAATCTCACACTATTCACTCAACATGTTTATACTGCTGTATAAAATTTTCTATTACCCGTTGGCGTATGGAATGACAGTATTCAACGTAACCATCAATACATATAATTCACTTTTGTATGATTGATAATTCGGGACATTTGATCTCGCGGTATAATTGCATTCTCAAATCATCGGGAAATAACAGTTATTCATTCGGTTTTTCATCCGTACCCTCTCCCTTATTTACGTGTAGTTATCAGGACTGGTCATAATGCTTGCTCACGTTCAATAATAAAGGTCCTCCCGATATATTCCGCGGGTCTTATTTATGGCCTCTTAAAATGCAGGCATTGGCATCGATGGTGGCTCGATTAGTCGACGTCGAAATCAATGCCCTGTGATTGCTTCCCTTCGGGCACACGAGAAGTCTATCTATAATTCAACTCCATGTATGTGTTATGCGTTGATAATGCTCCTTCGTTACTGCCTGGAGAACACCTCTGAATCGTTCATTACCGGAATTAATAGTTTGACGACACGGAACTCGACGAGTTCCAATAGTTTCATCTTCCGTTGTCGATTATCCACCGTTTATTGAACGAATTAATAAACCAGGTGGATCGATCTGGCTCCTATTTTCTGGGGGATGGGCTATTAATTGCTGCAAAATTTCCAACTATCGAAGTTGGGGATGAAGAAAAAAATTTGATTGTTTTGTTCTGAGTGAATTTATAGCCTCATTCCCTCCAGGATCAAGGTCGTACAATATATTCCATCTACGTAGGCAAAAACCTCAGTCTTCTCCCTGGAGGAAGCCCTGTTGGAATTTCACCCTGTAATTCTCTAACAAGGTTCCCAGCTATGGACGAGGGTTGATTCCTCATCCCCGTTCTGTATTTCCCCTCCGACTTTCATCAGAGGTTCTCAACTCAATTCGCCCTTATTTCGTACGTTATTTGTCTATCATATCCACTGGGGAATAAGAAAATTACCTTTTTAAAATTATAATCGTCATCCCTCTAGCAATATGAATTTTAAAGATTCAAAGAATTTCATTTATCAATTTAAAAAAAACCGGTAATAATACGCATAAACTAGTCTATTTCGAATCAAAGTTCAGTAATTGGTCGAGAGGCAGTCGATCCGGAGTTGAAATAGAAAATTTCGATTGTGAGTTTAATCGTGCTTGATTGATCGGCATTTTTCTTCGTCTATCAATTCATTCCCTCGTTAATTTGACTAACAGGAGAGAAAGAGTGGACTTACACCGTTCAATCGAGGTCTCCAGTGATTATTATTGAGCCATTGGTGGATCGAATGAGTCTCGCGGTCGTTAGCATAATTAAGCCTCGATGAGACCGTCGATAAAAGCTTTGTTCTATGCATATGCACTTCACTCTTTCGTCATTACCTAATCGCGGGTCATAAAGTTTTCATGTAGAAGTTCGAGTCACGATGCTCTTTTGATATTCAAGTGGAGGGTCTATCTCTTTTTATCTTTCCAAGCTTGAGAGAGCATGTTATTTTAATTGCCCTGAACATCTAATTGGAAATTTCCATGTTTTTTTTTATTTATTAATAATTAAGTCGTTTGATCTTTGAAAAAATAATATAAATAATCGGAAAATCGTGAATGGAAAGTGGCGATTAATTGCCCATTGAATTCTCGCGGCAAGTGGAGCAACAGTCGCCCATAAAAAACCCCAAAAGAGAATTTAAAAAACGAGTTGAACAAAAGCGTAAGGCAAAATAAGGAAAAATGTCCCCGAGTGGGTCTAGCCTCCAGCAGTTTCCATTAATAATGCACGTCATAATTAGCAGCTCTCATTCATACCGTCTGTAGTTTTTTTTTTTTTTAATCCAAAGGTCTTTCATCTTACCATCACTAGTCCACTTTAAGAGGGTCGAGAGGCTTAGGGCCGAGGTGTCGCAGACGTTCGTGAATCATAAAAAAAAAATTCTCTTCCGTATTTATCCGTGAAATTATATTCAAAAGGCGAAATACCTAGGCGACTCGGGATCTAATGCACTCGAGTGTAACGAGTGCCGACGAAACAAGTGTACAAATTCTCCGAGGGTTGTACCACCTCGCAGAAGATATTTGTCCAGCTAACGTTTCGTTTACCCGATGACCCAATCCTCGTGTCAACAGACGCAAGCCTCTGTCTATCTTCAAAGTGATAAAAATACTCAATATCTTCTCCCTCTGAATCAACAAATTGATCCCTAGAAGGTTTTATTGACCCTAATCCAAAATACAAATCCCCATTTTCTGTACGTCCAACTAATGCGAGTTATTCATCAGAATGACAATGTCGATTCTTCCAGACAGAATAAATCCTGACGAGCTAGCGGTTATAATTGCATTGTGTACAAATGCATCATTTTGGTTGCATTCACTTGACCATAATTAAGAAACACCGCCTACAGTCGGTTTTGCGGTCGATTCCGTGTGATCAAATCCGCGACGTTCAGTTACTCTCGAAATCCCGGGTAATTATAGGAATCGCTTTAAATCGCTGAGTCATTTGATTTTTTACAAAGTACCTGTTATGTTCTTCTCACCAGTGATTTTTCCCTCAACAATCACTGTAATTTATCATTCCGACACCTCTCAGCCCGTCGACTCACCAGTCGTTAATTACCGAGGGATTATCCACGTCCAGCAGATATCCTCTCTGAAAAATGAGATAAATAGACAATAGAGCAAAACGAGGGACCAAAATTCAAAAAGTCGTCGCGACAGCTCGTTTTTTTTTTCTTTTTCTTTTTTTTATTTATTTAAGAGAACACTGTGGGCGGAGTGTCTTATTCTTCAGTGCTGAAGGGGCGACTCTGGCAATAAAAATGCAAAATATATGACGATAGGATAGCACTTTCTTGGTTCGTCTAACAACGCACGCACGACACGCGCACCTAGACTACAACCCTCGTAAAATGGGCCGGAGTGACTCCAAGGGGGGAATCGATCTTGCGATATCTCGATGCGGGTGCCATATACCTCTCTCCTGTGCTACAGTTTTTGTCTCGGTTGCACGCACATAAATTGCTCCACTATTTTTGGTGAAAATACCTGATGGAGCAATGGATGCCGACGTTACTTGAGGGATACGCCGTGAATTTCATTCCCCCGCACCGGTAAATCGATTGTACGTAAGACCTGAGTTTGATTACGGGTGAGGGAGCGATAGGCGCCAAGACGCGGGAAAACTAATCGAAATTTATGGCACGGTATAATTGTTGGGGGGGCTGTGTCACGAGTACGTTTGAAGGGTTGAATTATTCATTCACCTTGTTTTACGAGTGTCCCTTTTGTTTTGAAAAAATGGTGGATTGGTGGTAAAGTTTGAGGAGAGGTTCAAGGACGATCACGCGTGGATTATCGATTATGCGTGAAACGACTGACAGCCACGCACGTACCAGCAGTTATCGTACCTGGGTACGACATAGCCCTTCTGTATTCGTCGCGTGTGTGGATAAAACACCCGTTTGTCGCCAGTCTTGTCGTCATTTTATTCAGATAACGCTGGTAAATTTTTTTATCAATTTTACTAAATATTGCCCCTTTGTGTTGAACAAATTGGACAACGGCGTCTTAAATAATGGAGGTGGGTGATGCTGGAGCTGATATTCATAATATTCCTGAAATTTAATGCTTGGCAAATCACAGGCTAGATCTCGGGGGGGACCACAACAATCGTTGGGCACGTGTCCTTCTCATAAGCTCAAACGCGTTAAATTAACGGTGTCACGTGTCCTTTTAATTTGTCTCCTTTAACCGAGAAACTCGACTGATCAAGATAGCGAGAGGCAAATAACCCCGTCGAGCCGAAACAAAGGGGTCTCTTCAAAGGGATTCTCCCAAGATATCACTCGATATGGTTGCACACTGTACAAATTCCCAGTGTGAAGCAACACCGTGATAAAGTACAATCTCATGTAGCTACTGAAAAAGGTGAAGAGAAAATGGCCTAGAGAACTCGATCGAGTCGGGATTAGAGTCGCACTAATATGGCGTACCGCATCGAGTCTTTACTAAATATGGATGGAGTGATGCAACACGCCGTTACATGCCGCAATTATACCCTCTGCTAAACGATTTCACCAGGGAATTCTGTGGTTATTGTGGCGAATAAGAATTTTTCCATCAATCCAATGCCACTTTGTAAAAATTATTACGTCATTACTATTGATCACAAAAAATATATCCCCGAACAATTATTTCGTACTAATTACGCTGACCTTACCAGACCACAGCTAAACGAAACCTGAAATCGAAGAATTAATAACAATAGTAATACTAATAATGTGATTGGCAGGTCTCTCCTATTTCCCTATTTATTCGTGACTTTAAATTTCGCGGATTTAACGCTGTAATCAACGAGATAATTTAAAACAAAGCATTGCAACAAATTGTAATTGATCAACTGCATCCGTGATAAATAGTAGTAATACCATGAGACTAATTTCGTTCAATAACCAAATGCCAATAGACGCTCTGATTTCGATTGATTGAATGAAATCTGATAAAATGAAGAAGTCATGGGCAATGAATAATGACAATTGCACAAAGACGAATCCTCGATGATTACGAAAACCGTGCGTATGTATCGTGTCGTGTTGGGAGGCTCGTTACGGCGTTTGGGTAATCAACAGAGGTTATGCCAGTGCTTTTGGACAGTGTCCACAGATCGAATGGCTCCACAGCTCCACCAATCAACTGTTACTTCAGGGCTAGTGTAGAGAAATTCTCCAGCATCCTCCAACACCGATACTAAATGCTCCTCTGCTTGGATCGTTGATCACCCAATGAGCATGTAATGGATTGACCATTATATCCTCAGCACTAATATTAATCCAGCCACTTTGAGTTTGGTATATTTTACTGAATGGTGTCGTTATCTCCTGGGCATCGAGCCATTATGTCCGCCGATAAATTGAATCTTCACGTTTCAAGCGTAAACCGGAATCCACTAGTGCGAACGATTTCCAAAATTTTGAAATTTATCGTTGCGCCATGTGGAGAGAAATCCACCCACATTCAGCTGGGCCATTCAATTGATTCGGATACACACACGTAAAAATGCAAATTCTTTTCTTTTTTTTATCTCGTTTGCCACCTCGGAGACTCCACTCTTCCATTGGTATTTCTAAGCCAACTCAAGCGTCCAGAAGAGATTCAAGTGCTTATTCAACAGCTCCACTCTGTTCAGACACTCGTTCTTCCGGTTTCTATCCACTCAAGTGTTAGACACTCCGTCTTGTTTTTACTATTTCCCTTTCCTCTTGCTGATAATCATTTTTTCGACAGAAGTTAATGCCAAACCATCATATTATATTTTGCAATATTCACAGGGATGTTAACTCTGCTATTTATACCCGGGTCTGTTGGAAATCTCTTGTTCATCGTTCTTTCGAGGATGAGTAATTTTTTTTCATAACGTGGGATGTTGTGTGAGTACTGAGCACTTACCGTATCACTTTTCCTCTCCGCGTAAAAATTGCGAGGGGACCTGGGATGAAAAAAAAAAACGTCTGACATCTCAACTCCTCCATTTGCTTCTCTCTGTGACCCCCATACAGAGGGATATCGGTTTCAAGGTAATTCAAGAACCATCGGAATGCGTTGGTGGCGATCGGAAATTGAGTGGACAGGAATAAAATACAGACGGGATATGGATTCTCAGTGTCAGGCGCATGTGACGAGAAACGTATAAGTTCTCTGAAAATATCGGTGGAGTTGTATTTCTTGGTGAGGGTGAAAGTGAAACTCCTCCCTCTACTTTCATATCTACTCTCAGTGGGGTCACTCCTGGGGATTTTAATGTAATTGGTTGAGAGTTTTATGCGGATAGGATTTGTGAAATTCTCCTGATAATTGGCTTAATTCGGTGGAAGGAATGAATTTTCCCATGAGAGTTTTCTTGGATCTCAAGAGCAAGTGAATTTTCATTGAAATAGCTGGGTGGTGGGGTGGGTAATTTGAATAAAAATTGGCAGGGATGCCCCGATGATTAATCATAAAGCCGTGGATTTTTTTTTTCCATAATGTACCCGATTGAAAGTTTCATGGGACTCGAGAGAGATGGGAAAAATTATCCATTTATTCTTTTCAATTATTTTCCTTTGAACTTCACCAAGACTTTTCGGCTCTACCCTCAATTCCCAAGTTCACCGACTTTTACCCATAATCACCAGTCCCCAGCTCTTTTTCTGCATCTCTCGACAGCAAAGAGGAAAGCCCAAAGATGGTTTAACGTAAATGAGGCAAATTTTCCAGCGCGTGTAGGCCTCCCTTGGGTCTTCTCTCCTCTCACTTTTTCTCACTCTCTGTCACTCTCTCTCTCTCTCTACATTTTTTTTTCTCTCTTTACCGCGAGAATAGGCTCCGCACCTGGGAAACCTACCGTCCATTTCACGGAACAACGCGCTCGACTGTCTCGTGGGATTATTCTTCCCTTCGTCCCACATCTTCTCTCCTCTCGTTTATCAGAGCTGGAGGTTCTTCCTCGACGGTTTTATCCATTGACAGAACGAGCTGTGAGGTCCTCTCCAAGTAACTCCAATAAAATCGATCCACTTTTATTCATTATCCTTGAATATTTTCCATTTTCTCATTATCCTTATCACGAATTTAATCCGTGACTTCCAGGAGCCAATCAAATCGAATCAAACATGTATTTAAGTCAGGCATAAGATTCGCTCCGCCTTGGAGAAAAACAGTTATATGCCTCAATACCGGATGTGCAACTACGATAAAAAAAAAAGAAAGAAAAAACGTACGTAACACGTGACCTCGTTGCCGTAAACTATTTCCCAGGGTTCATCCGACAAAACTACCCAACGCCAAACGTCCGATGTCGCAATATGGTTTGGCATTTTCGATGACACGATAAATATCTCAGCATCACGAGGAATACTGTACTTCCCGGAGTGGTCATAAAACGTTTCATAAATATTATGATCCCGATTCCGAGCTATTCAATCCATCGAAAGCCTCAAAGACCGTCATCTCTGCACATGCGGGATATCCTATCGTAAATTCACTATAAATTTCAGTCAATCGTTCCCGTCAGATTTTTATTATGTCTTTTCAGTATCCATATTTCTCGTATTTTTTATATCAATATATCCTAGAATCGATTGCCAATTGATTTTAACGATGCCAACGATTTACCCATTTTGCGATGCGTTGTCCCATGATTTACGGTACTTTGCAAAAACTCAAGGAATTGAGATAAAAGACGAGGAAAAAACTACCAGCTGAACCCATGAAAAATGAGACGGTAAAAAATACTGTCTTGAAACCTGAAATGAAATTTTGACTGTGAGAGGGGGAGCGCCAAACAATTTAGCTATGCATTTTTCTATGTATAATAAAATAATAAAATACCAGGGAGCGCTATATATTCCCTGGAGTAAAGGCCAGGTAGCGCTTCCTCTCCATACAAGTAGAAAATCCCCTTGTACCAGAGGAAAATTAAACTTTTGGCAACTCTTTAAGGACCCTAAAGCGACAGTCCAATTTTCTCCGGAAGAGTCTCAAGACATTTGCGCTGTGCATTGCCATTCTTATTAAGGAAATTTTAGTGCAGTCATTAAAAAAAAAAGATAAAGTAACAGAACTTTGCGGCAAAAAAATATTCCGTAGACAACATAAGAAAACCTAAATTGACATAGTAGAAATACATGCAGAAACACATACTCTTTCCCGCGTGCAAATTTCGTTTTGTCTCTCATTTCTATGCAATTAGGATATTTTTTTCTCGTCCCTGGGAGTGGCGCTGAGAAGTATCTCCCATCGTTTATTACAGCAAAACAACCTCCGTCGTTAAGCATAGTCTTGACGTCGCTGTTATCATTATTAATTTCAACTTCCAATTTTCCCCCCTGTAACGGCAACCTCTTCATTCCGCTGTTTAAACCTCTTTAAGTCTATCGCAATTTCTCGATGGAATATATCGACGGAGACCTCACTTTAATGATTTCCAAGATTATAATCTCCCGAGGAGTGCCTGTAAGACCCCAGCATTTTTTTTTTCTCTCCCTTCAGCCCCCAATGTTTCGTTTTTCCGGGGGAATACTGCCACACACCCTGCAGTTTTCATTAGAGCCAACTGTGGTGATGGAGTACCGTCTTTTCCCAACGCAAGATAAGGGCTCTTCAGAGCTTTCCCCCGCTGTGTACCATGTGAAGAGAAAACCGTTGGCACTTCCTCAAGTACATCGAAGTATGTATTCTTTTCCCCGTACTTTTATCCCCCTCCTTCCCCTTTTTTTCCCTCCGCAAATACCCAGTTAGTTTTCTAGGCTCTCGGGGGCCCAACACCAGAACTTTCTCAGTTAAAGATCCCCCGCAAGAGTCGTTGGTGGAGAGAGAGAAAAAAGTTTTTATACCATAGAGAGGGATTATAATCCCTGGGAATAACTTAATTTTCCGTTTCTTCTTTACCCGGTGATTTTATTATTTCCATCAAGTTTTAGTTATTTTTTTTATTTTTTCGTTTTTCACGATGAGACACGCGAGGTAAGACCAGTATGCGTTCGTGTACTCCAAGTGGATGTGCGGTGTGTGATTAACGCCCAGAAGGGACCGACAGAGTTCGACGCCTCGGTGCCTAATTAGCTGTCGGTGAGAAACTGCTTGGCTCATCCTCATTCCCCCCCCTTCCATCAGTAGTATTACTCTGTTAGATAATTTCCACGCCACGTGGCGCCTAATGAGTGAGTGTCTCGTATTTTTTTTCCTGGGATGAAAGGAATGCGGGAGTGTGCCGTCTGTTTCGGTTGGGATTGATGGATATTCCTCAGGGTGTCGATAAAGATCTCATGAGATAAAATAAAAATTAACCGTGAAAACTAGATAATTTCAATGCAGGTGACGAAACGAAAGTGATATTCAAGTCCTTATCAAGCCTCACGGAGATAAAAAGAACGATCAAGTTGAGATGTTTCTCGCTCTTCGTTCTCAATTTCTTTTATGCCAACGGTGAAAAAAAAAAATGGTTGTACGTAAGAGGAAAAAGAGTGGGTACCCACAGGACCATAGAACGTGGATTACCAACTTGTTGTTCGTGCAGGCTCGGTCCAATCTCGTTGCACACGGGGAAATAGTGTGCTTTGGAGAGGCCGAGTGCAAGCACCATTGGAGAAGGACAGACCGAACGAACTTTGCGGCAGGAGTTTTTATTTGCCGGGTTGGGATACTCTGGGGTACACGGACAGAGCAACGTCGGTGTAATGTACGATGCCGGTATAGTACACGAGTTGAGAGAGCTTGAGATAAAAAAAAAAAGAAAAATAGATAGTGGAAAAAGGAAAAGGCGTGACACGGTTGTTTTGGAGAGCAGACAAAGTATTAGCTATGGTGGTGCATTCGGTTGTTCACGGATTAGAGATATTCCCTCAAGTTCAATGAGATTTCGACGGCAAGTACTCGCAAGTACTTGCTCCTAGTATTATTCATTCAATGCTCGTTTTCCTCTTTTTTTTTTCTGTTACGCCGTTGCACTGATTAGGTTTTGTTGAGAAGTTGTTCCACCTCCGCTCTTATCTGGTTTCCTTGGCACTCGGTTAATGGACGATAAACATACTGCTGTGTGGAAAGTTACTCGCAGAAATTACTGGGATAAATTTGTCGGGAAATATTCCCCGGGGGCGAGAACCGACCCACCAACAGCGACCAGGGGAATCCCTGGAGTCACGCCTGGATAACGTCATTGTCTATATTTTGCGTGCAAAGGCCTCCCGGCGTGGTTTACACGTTTCTCTATGGAGAACAGATGATAGCTAGCATCGTAAATGGATGCGTCATAAAGCCCCTTATCGAAGGTGAACTGGAATTTTCCCACCTGGAATTTCAAACGCTGAATATTTCTACAAATATATCCACCGGTGGGGAATTTATGACGCATTCATGTCGTTCATGATTGACGCTGGTAGACCTCCTTGAGGATATCAAAAGACGACCGGTTGTGTCGAGGTACCCCTGGCACGTCGAGAATTCGAGCAAAAACCGATACCCGGAGAAGTCGACTTGAGTTCGGATGAGGGCTATGTGAAGAGGAAAAGGAGAATAGAGGGAGGAGAAAAGTGGGGAGAATGGGGGAAACCGCGTGTGAAAAATTCGGACGATGAGAAATTTCCAAGTGCGCGTATATACCCCTCACCAACCGATTCGGCACGTTCGAACTTGAGGAGCTCAAAATACTCGAGATTGGGAGGGGATGAAAAATAATTTAAAAAGTTTCGAGCCTCTCATACCCCTCCAACGAGAATACCTGAGAAATAAATTTGAGGGGCGAGGGATTTCTCGGAGAATCTTCCGACCTTTTGCCATTCGCCGAATGTGCGTCTGAATATTTTTTTCATCGGTATGTGCCACAAGTTGATCAATAGTTGAGAGTTTCACTCCCTCTATTATATTTTTCTCCTCAACACTTTTATACGATACCGAACAAAGGGTGAATTTACTATTTACTGGGTTATTCATCGTGCAAAGGATATTAATAGGATTTTTAAATAATGACAAAGGGGTCAGTCTGTTTATAAATATGAGTGGGCGTAAGACCGGCGTGTGAAGAGGACCAGCTGACGCTCGGACCTGAAGACTCTTCCTCCTTGATAAATCGTTTCACTCGGTTGAATACCTGCAGAGGATGCACTTGCAATTCTCCAGCCCACGCCAGTCTAAACGCCCTGATACAAGATATTTACGTTGATTGAATTCCCCTTAGCGCCATTATCCGTATCAATGCGAGCCATCGTTTTATTGATGAAGTCTTTCTCCGAGTATATACATAAGCACGGGCCAATAATAAAATAAATCCATTGAGAAACCACTCGACGGGAATTACATTAGCCTGTAATTGTGTTTTTAATGGTCATCCCATCTGAGCACTGCCGAATTTACTCCTTCGCACTGGCCAATCCGTTTTTACGAGCTTTCTTTCGACTGCGGTGAGGACAAGAGATATCCAGTCACCTCCAAAACCACCGACGCTATTCCCGACATTTTTTTTTCTTTCATTTTTCTTTTTACTTTTTCTCCAACCGCAGAAATCTACATCCCCAGATGAGCTCACCTTTTTGCACGTAAATCCTACTGAATGGTCCTTCATTACAGGTCATCTAGAATCGCCCATAACTGCCAAAATTGCTCGTACGATTTTTTGTGTCCACTCAGAAGTAGTTCTTGTCCTCCAGCCATGTATCAACCTTATTTTTTGCTCCTCCAAAAGCCTCCCACTCTCATTTCTTTTTTTTTTCCTCGTTTTTTTTTTTCACCGACATCCATCGGCTGAGGGGGCGCGACAGAGTTTCACGCAGTAACCGGGGAATAGACAATAGATTTACGAGGCGTTGCATTTTAATTCGCCGGCAAACGCGTTGTACCACGGCGCCGCCCGGTAGACGACACATTTATTGGACGATAAAACTTTGCTCCTCCAACCCCATCGTGTACACACCAGAGGTGATCGTACCAACAACCCCCTAAAACCCCTACGTCTGCATGGAATTCCACGAAAATTTTAGTATTATCAACGCCGTCTCCCGCATCCACCACCCCCAATCCTTATTTTTTATTCACTAAAAAAAAGATGGCAATCACCGCGCCCCAAATTGGCAGAGAATTTTACCCACTATAGTCGGAAATTTTGAGGGTGAGAAAAACGACAACTCCTGGCGGACTATCTGCAAATAAAAAAAAACATCTTATCACGCGTTGTAACTGTTTGGGCCTAACCGCATCGTTGGCATTGGAGATCTCGTACCTGTGGGCGAGACGCTCCATAAAATCCTCCATAAAACTATTATTAGTCCCGAGTCTTGAGAACCGGCGTCGCCACAATGATATAAATTAAAAGAGGGCACAGCCCCTTTTAGTCCCCTCTTAAGCTCGACTCGAAGAAATCGACAACCGACGATCGGATTCCAGGTCAATCGATGTACCTCAACAATAATTCGCGTTTTTCCTTTCTATTTGTACCCTTACCCTCTCTCTCACTCTCTTTCTCTGCTAAACGTGCATCGGATATCAATAAGTCTCCTTCCTTCTTCGGCCGCAATGATTTTTTCGATTGTTGTTTTTTTTTTCTTTCATATCAAATGTATCGAATCTCTGTTTTGCAAGCGTCGTGCACACTGAGAGTTTCTCTATTTCTTTGTACCATTCTCCTCAACATCGGAATCTGATTTACATCCTAATTACTGGTAGGGCGCATTTCCCATGCACTTTAAACCGTGCGCGGTCGTTAAAACCACAGTAGAGGCTACCTAATCTACATTTGTAACGTGCTCGTTGCACTCACTGATGGGGCGGTTGTTGGAGTAACAGAAAACAAAACTTCTCTCGCTGTTGAATTAATTTTACCCAGTGGCTTTAGTTCGGGATATGCTCGGTGAGAAAATTAAAAGAATAAATAATGAGATATTTGTATGTGTATGGGCAATAAGGGGAGGAGGTATTTTCCTTGAGTTTCCCTCGGCGTTCACTTCTGACTCGACTAGCTCAGCCAACCGGATGAATTCGATACTGAAAGACAGGGGAAGGGATGGAGACTAATGGGGAATGGGAAAAGCCATGACAAAGATCAAAGAGGATTCAGGAACCACTTGATTTTTTAATCAATTATTACTGACGCGAATCGTCGGGGAGTTTGTCGATGGAAAAACTTTTCTGCTGGCTGAGACAGAGTCGTCGGAAATTTATTATTCAATTATCTTGGAAATTAAATATTTTATTCATGTCTTTTTTTTTTGTCTCTATCGAATTGTTTATTGGGCTCGTCTGGAGCTTGAGCTTTTTCTCATCAACTTGAACGAACTGGACCCCACTTGATACACTAGCTGGCAACCAAAATCCCAGGGATAATGAGAAAATGCAGGAACTCTTCACGGCACACCCTCAGCTACTTCGATCTTAATCATGGCAATGTTGGTGAGAGCAAATCCTCCCCTCAAAACCCCTTCATTTCCTCTAGTTTCCTACTTCAGGATTTTCTCGGGAAGAATTCTGTCTTCAGTTCGTCTTCACACTTGACCCAGAAGGACAGAAACTAGTTTCTTCTGGGGAGCCTTCAAGGCGATCAATAGCTTTCTGGGTGACTACGTGAATCCCCCACGTTTCATAATCTAGAAAATGATCAATCACCAGTGCAATCCGTGCATGAAATGAGGGGAAAGAAATTAATTCATCACACAGATTTTTCTGTTATGACAATTTCATTACTTCGTATAATATTTATTTGTAATTCAAACTGCAAATTGACGCCATTTCATGTTCAATATTATCCCTGTATTTTCAATATTTCCATAATTTTCTGACCGATTCAATCGGAATTCGCCGTTCTCATCGATTCGCTCATCGAATCGCCAATTTTCATTGACGAAATTCCTCAATATTTCGCTGCACGAATTCAATTGAGTTCTATGCGCTATCAAATCGTAAAATCCATTCATTTTTCTATTAAATAACGAAATATGTCGTAAGTTCGAGGTAGAAAAGAAAATATTTAATGATTGGAACACAAGATACCCCAATATTTTTCCATCTATAAAAGGGAAAACATTTCCAAATATATTCATACCCTCCCACCCACGCGTGACTCTGAATTCATACATTACTAGGGCGTGTGCTGTACTTTTCTATTAGATAAAAAATTTATCCCTAAAAAACGTTTTCATTCGGCCTCCCTCGGAGTCCTCGACGCTGCGTGTCAAACCCGAGGGAGGTAGAAAAAAAAAAGGAAAAGGAAAAAAAAAATGAGGGGAAGCTTTCCCGCAGGAATCACGCGGAGCAAACGATCGATACGCCCAAGACGATTTCTCGCTTGCGAGGGTCTCTCCTCTCATTCTTCGTTTTCCTATTTTTTTTCCTCAAGCTTTTGGACAACCCTCGAGGGTGAGGGTGCGTGTTGCTTGTCTTACGTTTTCCCCAAGCTTGAGAATTCGGTGGGAGAGAAAAGTACAGTTTTCCCCTCTTTGTGCGCCCCCTTTTCCCCAAGTCTCAGGGATTGAGAGTAATGAAACTGTTTCTTGGTGGGGTGGAGGAAATACTTGGATAGGCTTGACCGAAAGAGAAAAGCATCTTCTCCAATGTCTAGCATCCCTTTATAACCTGGAGCTTTTGCCTTGCGTATATTGCCAACGAGACTAGAATTCCAAGGGGCGGGTGTAGTAAACTTTTATAGAAGAAAAACCCAATTCTTTGGGGGAGGCGTTATTTTTTATTTGCCCGTCCAACCGAAGGGGAAACGAAATGCGAAATAATGGGTGAATAATTAATGCGTTTTTTCCCAATGTTTTTTTTTTCTCTTTCGCACACCAATTTGACAAGATTACGATAAATGAGGAGAAACTGCGGCTGATAATACGATAATAGCGAGTGGAGGTGGAGGAAAATTGGGCTGTTATTCGGCGGAATTTTATCCAGTCGATGGCCCCTACACCAGACGATCCTCGAAAATGAAATAATACAATTATCGCGGATCGATCTTTACAGCTTTCGTTTCCAGATCCACGTATCTACACAACCCCAGACAGATTTCACACTCGCTGCAAGCGTCACGTACTCACTATCACGTACATCCGCTGTTCTTTTTTCTTATTACGTCTTGAATGGAACAACTAGTCTCTCTCGTTCCCTTGTGCATCGTTCCTCTCAATTATCACAGTTTATGGATCTTGTTTGTTATAATTTTAGTATTAAGCTTCAACGATTATCATCTGAATAGCGTTACTAATGCCATTTTTGTTTTCTGTTTCAGGTAACGTAACTAGTCTGGTATTATCGAGAGAGGATTATCATTATTCATAGCCTTGGATGGTATGGGTGAGAGAAACGGTTTCCATAGTTCAAGTAAAGATTATCCAGCTAATAAGAAAAATCGGAGTTGGGAAAATGGCTCGAAGACGGAATTCATAGAGTAGAAGTAATCTGGGTTGGGCTCAGTGAATGAAGAAATTCACATTTCAATCGTTTTAATAAACGGAAAGACCGACCATGATGAAGGACTCTCAATTGTCGCCATCGTTTCCTTTTATCTCGGTTTCATCATCTCTACTTTTCTTTATAGAAAAGTAATTTATACTCGCGTGAATGAGCTTCCGATTTTTATTGTTAACAGGGATACTGCATTTTTAGAATAATAATCTAAATAGAAGGAATCGGCGAATTATTTATTTTTGCATTTGTTGGCGTAAATCAAATTGAAATCAAGAATAAGAAGAATTATTCCGTTTTCTCGCGCGTGTTACACGACCACGCCCTCTAGTCTCTCGAGTGCAGATTAACGGGACAGTCACAAGCGTTGGTCGTTGTAGGGAGTGCGCGTTTTCATTTTCCTAGATTAAAACGGGATTTAATAAAGGCAACGTACGAGACATTAATCGACCGCGCCGTGGGCGCCTCCATCCCACGTTGAATGTATTTTTTTATTCCGTATTTCACTCAAATTTCAGTCAGCTTGTAATCGCGTGCGCCGAAAAGCCCCTGACATTCTCCAAATTACCAAAACGTTCTATCCGAATGCTTCTATCCAAACTAAAAAAAAAAAAACCCACAAAAAAAAAGAGGCACCGGGAGGAACAAGAACCCCAACAATTTTAACACGGAAAGCTTCGAATTCGTGTCCCGCTTTTAGGATCCGAAGCGTCGAAATATTTGACTGAACGTTTGTGAACGCAATTGCGATGGACGTGCTCCCCGGAAAATCCAATGAAAATAAAGAGAAAGGGTTTGAAAACCACATCGTTTTCCGTGACAGTGGTGTTCAATGGTGGAGAGAGGGGACTAGTACCTAGACCATTGGTAGTGGGTGGTTGGGTGGGTCAATTCTCCAATGAACGAGAGCCACATCTCTATCTCTCTTTCGACCGGTACGCAGCTTCTGGTTATCCACACTGAATTAACTCATTCTATGTGGACAGGACAAAATGCTAAATGAATCGTGAAATTCTAGGGTTTTTTATTTCATCCCTCGGAAAATAAAGGGGAGTGGGTGGTGGTGAAAAAAGAAGAGTGACTCAATGTAGAATAAATCGTGGGAAAATTGAGTGGAGTGAGTCGCCAACCCAATTCAGTTAATGAAAAGTCTACATTGCTATGTCCTTTCTCACTCGTACTTCGGTTATGAACCCTTGTGAAAATTTCTACCACTTTAATTAATGTGTAGCCCCGGGGTGGCTTCGTTTTACGAGGTGGTTCTTCTTCCCCATTATCCTCTCTTACAACATTTCATTTACGAGATCGATAGGTTATGCTGCCGCATCTCTGAATTATTCTGTTAAAAATTTCAAAAAGTACATGCAAATGAAAGTGTCCCTTTGTACTTCTGCCATTTTCAAAACAGGCATGTGAAGAAATGATCTGCCGTGTCACTGACGGTCATATGACTGGAGTAAAGATGACAGTCCATTGTCACCTGACTATTATGACAGGAATATATTATATTATATTTTTCTGACATAAAATTGAAAATGTGACGTCATCCCCGTAACCATGGCTGCAGTTAAGAGCCAACTGGTGATTTAAATTTGATTATTTCCAAGATTTCTCGTCTTAACTATTCCAAATTTTTCTCCTGTCCATTTTCCTGGAGTTTTATCTCTCGTCTTCAACACTGAGGACAAATGCTTCCGCAGTAAATGTCGGTAGAAGCCATGCTGAAGAGTCAGGGGGGCGGAAATCAGTTGCTTGGAGCGAGTCCATGTTGGCAAGTAGAAGACCATCGCCAAAAGTCTCCAAACCCTCAACAATTTCAACTCTTATCGTAACCGAGGATTTACTGTTGTGCGAGGGGTCGATGCCAACGTTTTTACATAGTTCGTTGACTCTCTGCTGTTTTCGGAGAGGATGGCAGCCCCTCCCAACCCTCTCATCCCTCTGTGGATATTAAATTTCATGGGCCTGCGCCTCTCCTGCTGTTGGCTAGCACATAAGAAGGTTTTTCACATTTTTTTTTTTCTTTATCGGGTTTATCGTTATGTTAATGCGAGTGTCGATGCACTGGATCATATGCAGCCTACATGAATGCGTGGTTATCGATCTTGTTTTCGAGTTATAAATAGTCGTACCCCGGATATAGACTGACGGAGGGCTCGCCTACTTTATGAACTTTCAGGTTATTTTATGAATAAGGCCTATCAGCCACGTTATACATCACTCGACCGTGGTTCTGCATTTGTCGTATTGGATTTTTATTTCTTTGTCTCGGCTCGCCAAATTTATATCAGGTTATAGCACGAGGCGATCGAATTGCTGGTTACCAAACAATTATTCTATTTTTGATTACTTATTTTCACTGACGATGTTTTGTTCTTTATTTTGGTGTTGAATCGGGTCAGGGAAATGATTGCTATTCGAATTGTCCAGTCAACAATTTGCCAATAGCTCGGAAAACAAAGAAATACATCGAATTCTCTATAAATTACACAGTGTCCCTTTGTTGAGTTGAAATGGAATTTCAACAAATCAAAGGGAGAGAATTGTAGAACAAGCACGCCACTGGACAATTGAATTTTCAACAAAAATGCTGACAGATTAAATAGTCCGAATACTCATGGCTCGATTGCTCGATTCGGCAATGAATCATATAATTAGTGAATCAATAACTCGGACAATCCCCTCTGTGGGCATTGAAACTCTCAGTAAAACCGCTACGAATTAGATGTGCGATAACCACTGCAATCATTGCTACTGATTATTTCCATTGGTCGAAAGTCAGTTAAGGAGAGAAAAAAAGTGAGTTATAGGCCTTGACATTTACGATTCCAAGGGTTTCTTTTTTCTCAAAGGTTGGGGCGTTATTCCTCGGCGTCATCCCACGCCAACACACCCTCGACATTGCTAGCAAACGAAGGAGGAAATGCTACCGAATTATATTGCCAGTTGGGGTTAGAGGGTTTTAACTCACAAAGAGGGCGCGTCTGCTAACCTCCTGACTCATTCCGTAAAATCCAGTAAATAATAACCCAGGGGCGAAGCTGTCTGACGAAAATTCTCGACTTTACGATTTCTCGTACGTCCCCGTGTCACGCCCGTACCGTTCACTTTTTTCGGTTTTTTAATGAACCATAAAAGGCTTGAGCCTCATCTAATGAAAATAGAGAAAGAAAAAAAAAAGACGACTCCCATTTCTCACGCGAGCTGTACACCCTCACCTCAGAGGGAAAATTCATTTTTGGCGCTCATGTGACCACATTGGTGGACCCCACACTTTGTTTTTCCCTCCACATCCGGATAATGTGAAGCCACTGGGTGAAAAAACGAATATCGCGTGATTTTTCGCTCTGCGGTGAAAATTCAACGTGAACTATATCTCGGGGCGGTGGACATCCCAGTGGGAAAACGCAGTGGATAATGGTTTCCAAAGGGGTAGTTCTCGCAACAATTAGCCTCGACGTGTCTTGGCACACCGCCAAATGCACTCGCACCCCCATCATCCCCCGGTTTTCACCAAATGTGCGGTTTGATAGAAAAGACAAAAGTGTGAAAAAACAAGTGGCACTGTTAAGATTAATAGATACTAAAGATAATTCCCTGAGCTCCCCCAGCATTCATTGAAAATGTCTTGTGCATCGCGTAATATCAGCCTTATCGATAATTCGATTATCGTAATCTATTGCAGAAAGTGTAATTGTGCGCACAGTAGCAAATCGACGGATTGGAATGATACGGGAAGTCTCTTCCGCACCATTTACCGGTACAACGTGCACCACCAATCACGACATGCGTTTGACTAAGGCCACGAGGCCCTGCTAATGGCCAGAATGTTGCTTTATTAGCTCCCCCTTTTGACCCCTCTACAGGTCTTACTCACATGACCAATCGATGAGTCGAAAACGTCTGGTGGACAATCAATATATACGGAACCAGTCGATTCTGCGAGGAAATGCAATTAAGCTCGATGCAACCCCTCGTTGTATATATTTCGGGATTACCCGGGGATCGTGTAGAATGCCGTGTGTACGTCGTTACTTATTGCCATGGAGCAATTTTCCACCCTCTATGAAGCCATTACCCAATGTCTGTGTATCCAGTTCACATTCGAGACGACGGAATAGTCTTGTTTACGTCTACATGATTTACGAGTTAATGTCGATGATTCTATTCAAGAATCTAATTAGATTGTTTAATCTGGGAGTGCTCGGGGCTAGATCATTCTATTTCAATATTTTTGAGTTTTGATCAGTAAAATCAATAATTTATAATGCCACTAGTATAGTAACTATTAGTTGAGGGGAAATGGTATTAGTTTAGATCATTGTTTGCAAAAAAATTATCTAATTTTTTAATGGAGAATAATTTCAGAAGATTATTCAGAATTTCGTCTTTGAAAGTCTCTGCCTCTATTTCGGAGGAAATACTCCACGGACTTGACTGTCAGTTGATTTTTTCCTTCCAACTATTTTCCCTTTTCGTATTTGAAGATTATACATCGTTCAGGTCTTTAAACCTATTTCCTCTGTAAAATTACGTAGCGCGGCTTGTCATTACGTCGCTGGTACCCGAGAGTAAATTTTCTTGCGAGTGCTCTGTGAGCAAAATGCCAGCATGTTGAGATACATCATCATCATTACGGAAAACATCGAGTCTCGATTATTAAAAAAAAGGAGCCGTTGAATTCCCGTGGAGGACTCGCCTTCAATGATCCGTTATCTCTTAACAACTTGAATGCTCAAAATATTCATTCGGTGGTTTAAATTAGTGCGATAAATTCCCGGTACTGGCAACGAATACCGAGTTTGTGGCGACGACGTAATAATCTCGTAACTTTATATAGAGATGGGTTTAAAGAGACTGAAACACAGGCTTCATAACTGGGCAGTCGCGTGCTCTCGGGGGTCTATGGCTTGTAGCCAAGTGCCACGGGTAATTATTCCTACACGTCGACCACCCGCTCAGTTGAGCCTCAGATGGACAAAACCAGACACAAATTCCCCTCGAAATGTCAACTTAGTATCCATTGAATCCGGAAACTCAAGAACTTCACTCGAGAAAAGCCGCCGTTTCATTTATGCAAATTGAATGATTCCAACTTGGCTTTTAAAAAATAGTAATAAATAAAACTTCATCTCGTTTACCAATTCAGGTCAGCTTATGGGATGTCATAATTTGTTTACGAGAAACTCCTACCGTTTTTTAAATTACGGAGAAATATATTCCCTCCGGGGGTTGAGATTTTTTTTACAGCACAATGTACACAGAATAATTTATTGACTTTCTTGCCACTGATGTAGTTTGACCTGCACTTCGTGCGGGTAATTGGCTACGCCAAGTTACTTTTGGTCTTAGTCGCCTCCTAGGATCGTGAATATTCATCATTACGTTCTCTATGTACACCAATAGAGCACCCACCACTGACAATGCATATATACCAGAACGATAAAACACGGCATTTTTCATTTATACCGTCTTCCTTTTTTTTTATCTATCACGGTACGCCGTCAAGTAATTTATGTATCGAGGAACACAATTTCGCGAAACTCTTGAATTTCATTAGTTATGGTTATAATTTAGGTGAAATATCAGAATTAATTTAGCACTGGTGCGAGTGAAATCGGACGCTTCGGCCTGTTGCTGGCATTATCGAGTTAACCCCGAGCCTTATTTTTCCTCTAAAACTGTCGAGAAAGATTATCATGTCTGAATTATCTCGAGGCTAGCACCCTCCACCCCGGAAAATGTGATTTACGGTAATGATTTTTGGTTTATCGGAATAACGCCATTGGATGTTTAACTCGACGCACACACATCGAGAAGCCAGAGATTGAACTTAATGAAGTGAACGAAAGGGTAGAATATAAAGATAAAAATAAAAATGGGATAAAACATGGCGCTCTCTTTCAGCCTAGCATCCTACGGGTAACATAGACTGGAATGATATCCCGAGGTTGAGGGTCGATGGGGACAAGGGCACCTGTGCCTCATTCATTTATCCACTTCCTCTTTGTCCTATCTTCGCTTCTACTCTTCATCCCCATCTCCATCGTGCTATTCTACTCATGGCCACGACATCATACGAAGGGCGGCGAATTAGAGCGAATGAGAATGATAGGCGCAGGACCCGCCAGCCTGGCAAACGAGACGATCAATACCCCCTCGTTCTATTCAAGACTTTTAATTTACAAAAAGGACGAAAAAAATATATCGGATACAATTAATTTGAAAAATTCCTTTGTGCTCCTTTTAAAAAGATTTCCACGGGATGGGAAATAGAGATGAGAGGTGAGATGACGCAGGGATTTTTATCCCTCGTGTCATGAATATCTACCACCCTCTGGTGGGACATTAGTGAATACCATGCAAAAACTCAATTTCACTCATCAAAAAGCCACTGTCCTTCATTTTTATCTGGAAAACGCCACCGATGACTCGAGTGTTTCGGACCCCTCTATTGTTATCGGACAGGAAACTTTCCGCATCGACACCCCTGTAAAATATTGATTTCAAAATGTCCATTTCACGTAAACAAGCTTGGCCATTGGAAGGAGAACATTTTATTGATGCCCTTGGGGTGGAAAAAATCAAGATACGTTATTTCGGAGAAATTATGAAGCAAGAAATGTGATTAATTTGAAGTTGAATGGACATTATAGGCTTATTACACTAGGGAAAATGCCATTATTCAGAATATGAGGGTTATCTATTTATGATAATCATCTTTATTTCACTTATCCGAGGGAAATATTAAACTTCATAATATCCAGACGGAATTCCAAATTTTCCAGCAGTTTTTTCATTAAACATTTTTTTACGGTTTCAGTAAAACAATGCATTTATTTTTTATTTGCTTCTTTTATCATCATTGTTCAGGATGTTGCGAGACAATAATAAAATTTTCGGTATTAGATTTTCCGGCGATTTTCATGAGAAATGAGAGTGAAGGGTTTGAGATTTGGAGTTGTCGCTGGACAAAATGTGAAGTGAAATAATGAAACTCTTGTCTCCAGTAACACAATCATTAGATAACGTTGGTCCTCCGGCGTTTTGACGTCATTTGAAAACCTCGAGGTAGACTCTGAAGCTGATGAGATTACGAGCAACGCCATTCTGGCAGCGGGTATATAGCCTTCAGAAGAGTTCTTCCTTTCTCCTTTTATTCTGGTAACGTTGGCGAGGCAAATGAGATCGTTAAAGGAGGATTTCTTGAATACTCTTACTCTCCCTTATGTTGACGAGCCATATTCAAGGATCATTTTAGTTTATATCAGTGAGAATACACAATACTCCAAATGCCTCCGCACCAACCCCCTTTTAACAATGAAAATTCATATTCTCGTCGGTTAACAATCCCAGAAATACTCCCAAAATTTATGTGAATTGATTATTCCTGGAGAAGATATGGAAAATTTGACTCGTAAAATTTCCATTAGGGATTTAACCTAATAATTGTTACGGGAATAATAACAGAGACATGGAGGAATAGGGAATAGAGTGATAGGACGGAATGCTCGGCATTTCATGAATGAAATCTGATCGAAGCTGAATCATTAAATGCATAGCTCGGGCAATGTATGCTAATTATAGGTCGTATTTCAATACAACTTCAGTACAATGGATCCAAGTGCCGGAGGCATTTATAATGCAACGTACACCATGTTACCTTCCTGCCCACAATTGGTCTACCGTGAAACTAAAATTAACGAGTTAATTTCTAATCAAAGCATAATTTCGATAAAACTTTTACCCATTAATATCGTATATTTGCATCGAATAACCGCAATTTCCCCGATTGCAATACATTTTTTTTTTCTTCCATAATTAACGAGAGCAAGTTAAATATTTGAGCGTCAGAGTTAATGGATGGTTTGATAGCCAACGATATGAAAAATTCTCGGAAACAGCGGAAAATGATATTTCACTCGTTGGTGGAGAAAAAAAAAAATTCATCCGAAGCATATGGCGTCGAAAAGTGACCTAAATTTTTTTCTGATTGGAAAAGTCTGTCTTTGGTACGAGACAGTCATACTCGAGTAAGAGAGAAATCCTATCGGATTTTTCCTCAGCTTCCGGCTGATGTATGTCGACTGAAATGAAACCAAATGCCTCCAGCTAGATTCACGTTTTCTTCACTGTGTTGGAGACTCACACGCGTATCCAACTCTCTGCATGGTAGCGCACTCTGCTCATGCAGCGAAATATAAAAACTCCGGAGGCGATTTTAATTTAGCCACAATGTCTATTGTCGACTGCTCACTCTCTAGTGTTGGATTGAAAACAAAAGAGAATCGCGAGAGGCAAAAAAAAAAAAAAACTAGCGGAAGGGGGAAAAGCAAGTGGAAGAGGAACGGAAAAAAAGGGGGTAAAAGAAGATTGAAAGAGTAGAAAGGAAGACGACTTGGAATATCGTCGAGGAACAGTGTGCTACGGATGAATTGAAAAGAATGGCTGAAATAAAAACGTGAACTGGGTGATTTTATTGGCCGCAAAAGTCTCCCTCTAAATCGACTGGATATTTTCCTCGAGTTTTCAATATTGAATGAAAAAAACCTCTTATGCACCCTAACGATTACGAGGGCTCGTATTTTTTTTTTCTGTCCCTCCCTTTCTCTTCACGAGCTTTTACTTTTCCTCCGCCGTTTGTGCTCGTTTTGCTGCCTTTAATGAGTACGCAATTTCACTCACGAAAAGTAGTTCTTAGTCTCATTCTGAAACACCCGGGAATCTTCAAGTGTATCTCACAATAACAATGGGGATAAATCCTCGTAATTTACTGGGCTGAAAATCCCCGGTGGTACCATCGTTTGAGAATTTACCCCCTCAGTTTTCGAGAACTCAAGAGGCCCTGGGCCCCTGCCTCCGGATAATAATGGAAAAATGCCAAGCGCTGTGGAATATAGATTCCCCAGTTATTTCTTCCTTCATTATCCTCTCGTCGAGGAGCCGAGACAACTGAGAGAAATACGGAAAACAAGGGCCACGTCAGCAATTACATTCATCGTGTACACAATCTCGGTAATCTGAGCTCGTGTACTTGGCAAAATAATCGACAAAACCCGCATTGATAAGCACAATGCATCGCGGCATCACTTTCGTCGTGTCGCCTTCAACTCGAGGGATCAGTGGCTCAATGGTCCTGAAAACCTCTTATTATCAATGATAATAGATTTTTTTGCATATTTACATATATATTATTATATTGCACATATTACAATATAAAATTAAAACTCCCTGTCTCCATTATTTCTCAAGTTATCGTGTGCACAACATTTTTCGCTCAAAATATACCTATAATTCTATAATTGAATTTCTCCCCATTTTTCGAATTTCTCTCTTTACTCCACTCGAAATAATTCGATCAGTGAAATTAATCTACTAATCCTCCACTATTCCCTCGTCTTTTGTGCAAAACTCGTGGAATGAACGCATGAATCCATTGTTTCGGCTCCCTCATCATAAATTACCCAGTTGGTGTGAATAATTTTGCCCGTACACTCTACCTACCCGTTTAATCCTAAAATCCGAATTCGATATTCCAGTGTTGAAATAAAGTGCGATAACTCGAGTAGTTTGAGTACTTAGTAGTCAGCCAATGGTACAGTCCATAAACCGACGAAAAGATAAATTTCCGTGGTACATCCCTTCACCATATGCACTTTCAAGGGCACCAATATCACCAATCGAAGATCGAGAGGCCAATGCTTTCCATCCGACTGGAGACACGTTTCGGGCCATAAAGTTGGCACCACTGGACCCTCTCGAGTCGTTCGATAAAGTGATTTTTCATCCACAGAGTCGATGAACCGAGTTGCTATATTTCAAGGCTCCCTATCGGCCACCAAGATGTTCTCCTATTTCCACATTTCGCTAAGGTCACTTGCGATAACACCCAGACGAGTCGATATACCGAGGGTTATAACGCATTACGCGAGGGTGAAGATGTGCCACTGGAATAAGAAGGAGAGAAAAAAAAAACTGGTAAAAACCGGTGCGCAGGGCCATTACTTACTCACCGGTGGGCAGAGGGAATGTTTCTCTTAACTCTCTAATTTTATTTATCTCATTTTATTTTTTTCAATAGAACCGAGAGGAGAAATATCCACAAGCTCCCTCGATAAATTGAGGCCAACTGAGTACATGTGTTTTGGCCCCGAGGGTTGAGAGAAAACCCTTTCCACTTGGTGGATAGTTCTTCCCAGGGAGGGCATAGGCGACGATCGATAATCCATTCGGTGTATGAAGCGAGGGATGTAATCCCCAGGATATATGATGAAGGAGTCTGACTATTGGTCAATCCTTGAAAAGTCACGCTCTACCATTGGTCTCTATGATATCCCGTGAATTCCACGGACGCCTAATCTGGCGAGATTACATTCTTTTTAATCCTCGAATGGAGGAAAAACGAAAGATAGGGAGATGAAGAGGAGGTGGAGGCCTGCGAGAAAATACTACACGGTTTAGTGGTGTGTCTACGTTTTGCTTAGTACTGCATATCGGCTTAAATTCCCTTTCCCCTGGTACCTTCTCTCGAGCGTCCGCACTCCGTTGTGCTTCCGTTTGCTGCGCTATTTTTTTTTTCTTCTCCTTTCTCTTTTTTTTTCAACCTTTCATCCTCTTTGCCAAGCCAGTCGGCGCGTCGGTGAAAAATAAAAATCCAGAAAGTGAAAATAAAATGACCCTGGGACACGTGAAAAAAAATGTGGACACTGGTGGGATTTGCCTGTCAAGAGGAAAAGTGCAGACTCTTTTTCCCTCTTCCTTTCCCTTTTTACCCCAGCGTTTTTCCGTATATTTCGACGACACGCGCCCACCGCCAACGGGGATATTCACGGGCACAGCTGCTACACAGTCGTTTCTCGAGTGTTTTTCCATTTTTTAAGTGCACTTATGGGAGTTACGAACGACGACGAAAAATAAATAATAAATAAAAATAAAATTAGGGGTGGAGTTGAAATCCGGAGAAAGGGAAAGTGCATGGGATGCTGCTGCAGACGATATGGAGCTGGTCGCGTATAATGGAGCGGTATGAAAGCTGATGGCTTTTTTTTTTCTCTCTCTTTTTCATTTTTTCATTTCATAAAATTCGGGTAAGCGGAAGGCGGACAATAATTGGACATGTAACGGATATTTTTTCCGGATAATCACCGATTTTTGTTACTTCCATGTGACCTGCGTCGAAAGTTGATGATTTGTTTTGTTATAATTGAATTTCTTTATGACTCAACGGTCGATTTCGCATACATTTCATTCTTAGATGATAACTAGTCCTTCAAATCCGCATAAGATTCAGAAATATCTTTTTTTTCCGCCTACATTTAAAATTTTTCAAGGTGGCAAAGTGATTTTCCGATACACTATAATTATTACCAAAGAACGTTACAACCTTTTTTTTTAAAAGAGATGTTCAATTACTCAATCGCCGGCGATTCCACTATTGAATCTCTAAAAGCCCGATAAATCGATCGAAATTAAATGGAAAAATTTTTCAATCCATTAAAAAAAATCAACCAGATAAAGTGAATTTCACGAAGGCCGAGGGATACAAGGATGAGAATGAATCAAGATAAAATAAAATCGAATGGCCTGTATTGCTGTATATCGCGATATACACAAAAGTCAGATATCCCCCTTGGAGCCTCGCACCCACACCGCCCACGTCACGTCCATTTCGAGTAATATGTCGGCTATTAGTTGGGCATCCGCCCTCACCCAGTCTCTATCTCCCATATCGATCCGTACATAACCCTCCCCCTCTCTTTTTACCAACGCGCACTTATAACCAGAAAATCGACAAACGACTCTTTCTCCCAAAGTGCGATTTACAATTTTTCTCCCATACCCATCAACACAAAGTGACGAAGCGTGTAAGTATAACCATTCGAATATTCCCCCCGCTCTCGGCTTTGAAACTTTTCAAATTTTCCCGGCTATTTTTACCCTTGTTGGCTCCTTCCCAGAATGAACTTTATCAATTCACGGATTGATAAGAATGGAGCGTTGAGAGCCGTTTAAAGTTGGCGGTTGTCTGGCGAGTTGTTACACTAATCGCGTATTGCTGACTCGACACCAAGCCAAGTTCATTAGTTCACGCAAATGAACCGAGACTCATCACGGAAGCGGAATTCAACAGTCAGACTTTTATCGCGTAATTTTGCGACTTGAACGAGCAGTCAAGGCCTCTCAACTTTGCCAGGGTGGTACAAGACCCCCGAGTGCAAGCCTCACAATTTTATTCACTCGATGAATTCACCCCTTGAAGCGTTGGATCGATTCTCTTCATTTTCGAGGGCAACCCACCGGTGTTCCCTGAATTTTCCCGATATTTCGATCGACGTTGGAATATTAAACCATGGAAATATCGCATCCGTATCCGGCCTATCGCATTGAATATTGGACCTGTGCTTTTCCTCGTCTCTTTTGACGCTCTCCATGCGATCACACTTTATGGTCATTTACAGTGGTGATATAGCTGCCGATTCCATTCACAAACTCTCCGCATCGGTATACTCGTAACCCTATGAATACTTCTTTTTTCATATCTTTTTGTGAGACTAACGTGTTTTTTTTTCTCTCGTTGCGGGTGAGGAACCACTGGCAATAAATTACGGTACGAATAGAAATGATCTTTCATGCGAAGCAGGTATTATATTCAGTATTTGTTTTTTTTTTTTTTTTCATCGAATCGATGGTATTCCTTGAACTATTCCAACGAATTTCTCGAGGAGTCGTCGATATCCTCGTGCCACGGACATTCTGGGTTATGGTTTCCAATCTTGAGGGTATTTTCGATACCCCCGGTGCCGAAGCGCCAATCAACCAATCGATGAAGGTGTATATTCGGCCCCTGGGGTGCTTATCGCTCTAGCACGTACATCGTACATGCACCTGGGGTGAAAACTCGAGGATCTACCTGTGCCGGGTTTCTCCCTGTGGAGCATATATTCCACGTTGTTTCATTTCCTATTTCATTTCCGATGCGGGACATTTAAATCGCACTTACCCATTCCACAGCTGTACTTCCTACTCTAAACAAAAACGACAATAACCGACGTCTCGCTGCATTTTCGTGGCAATTACATTTTTTTTAATGATGACAGTAACATATTCCCATAATGAATAATTCAAAATGATTTTCTTTCTGCAGCCAAGTGGTAAAAAATTAGATTAGTTAGGTTAGTTAGTTTTGGTGAGAATATCGTACAGTAAAGAGGATAATTAAATTTTTGGAGAAATCTTTCCTCGAAGAATTCACAGAAGTCCACTTATTGTTTTCGCTGACCATTTTATTGCGGGTAATCTATATTTTTAGGGCATTTTAAAGAAATAGGAATAATTACTGCGCGCGCAACGCACGCGGAAGTAACAGGTGGCGCTGCGTGAAAACTGAGACATAACTCGGTATAACGCCCGGCCGCAAACAATCCGTTGTACAAATATACAAACGTCTCCTTGAGTTAACATGAGCCAAACAATGGGTCTGCATACCCCAGGACCGCGCTTATCTCGTGTAAATAATCTTTATCGAGCGAGTCATGTGGCCATAACCCAGCGGGACAACAGTGATTCCCCGGACTTATTCCAATCAGTCTAGTGACAACCGCGAAGTAATACAACATTGAGTATGCAACGTCCAACACTCCTCCACCTCCTCTCAATCACCCTAAAACAACATTTTTCAATAAAACTTAAACCCCCCGAAGCCGCGAATCTCCGTAATAACTTGATTACTCGGTGGAATCTTGCGGGTAAAAGTTATTCCAAAGGAGATTCAATTGAAAAAAATTCAGTGGATAGAGAAGGAGAGAAATGTTTTCCCGTAGGATTTTCCAACTGGGTCACAAGAAGACATCCAGAGATATTCACCATCTTCACTCGCTCCTCGCACTTTTTTAAACTAACTTTCCCACACATTTTCCTTTCCGTCATTGGCAAAATCTCGTGCTCCACACTTCTAATTTTCTCCCCTGTAAATTCCTCCAAGTGCATAGCCCCGAGTGCAGGAAGGCTTACAGTCTGGCGTCGAATACAAATTTCTCAGTGAGAGTGATTTCATGATATTGCATTGGAATTGAACGACGACGCGAGATCACGTTTTTCCAATGGACCCCTCCACCCAAAGTTGAATCGACTGTGAATCTACTCAACTGCTGGACCATTATCCAGGGTGAATTGTCCCGAGGAGGAATTCAAATGGGAAATGATAAATAAATCGTCGGAACATCCGTATTCCGTGGAAAAATCGTTCATTGAAACGTTGAGAATATCAACTGCCCACGTGCTTCGATCGACGGAAATAAAAGTAATCGTAAAGATCCCCAGAGATTCCTCTCACCTCATTCCAACTGCTATTTTTTTATTTTCTCTCTCTATCGAGAGTGGGAAATTCGAGAAGAAAAAAGAAGAAGAAAGAACGATTGGCACGAATTCTGCCGAGAATTCAAGCCTGAATTGTTATCTCTATCGTTCTGTCGCCTCTCATTCCTCGAAATTTTTGGTATCACTCCAAAGACCCGCGTTATGCAAGTCGGAGTTGCTTTCTTTATATCCACCTAATTTGACATAATGGCCACCCTCGTTCGACCTATTTCTTATCTTTACTCGGGATAAAAACACAGCTCTGAGAGTAGCCTCCAAAGGCTATCTTTATACGCCAAGAACCTCCCGACGATCCGCCTCGACAAGAGGCTTTTAAATTTTCTCATATCGATTGGAATATCTCAGGAAAAATTCCTCCCATCTCCCGTATCATCCCGACACTTTTACACTTAATGAACCCTCATATATATTCTCATAAAAATAAAAACATCAAACGGATCCATGAAATAAAAAAAGCCAACCACGAATTCATCACCTTAAATCTGACGATGAGATATAATTTCCCGGTTTATTTATTTCCGTCGACGAATCCACGCGACTCCCAGCACATATGTCGTCCCTAATTATTCCAAAGGCAATTAATCACTGTATTCGCATGTGCATAAGCCTTTGAGTTGAAAATTATTCAGCTTGATAATTCCTTTGACGTGAATTTTATTTCAATCCACTCAAGATTTTTTTTTTCACTCCAGCAATATCGCCCGTTGGCGATTTGTAAACGTCACGAAAGGGACTCCAGAGTCTGATGCCCTCGGTACGACACGGAGTCATAAACTTTACAGCAAGTACCTACACCATCTCACAAAACCCATGTTAGCACTATCGTCCATGAGTGTCGACTATCAGTTTGGGTACGGTAATTCGTGGAAACAATCTTTCCCATTTCTCTCACCTGGGGACAAGTTGTCGAGACGGATTAAAGCGTCATCCCGGTATCTTCACCAAACTAAAATATCATAATTTACCAAGAGAACTAATACCGAAATTATCCGTTTTGGGGTTCATCCACCGTTTAATTCTCAGAGAATATTCAAATTTCCGGTTTTCCGGGTGAAAATAAACGGCGCGATGCAAAAGTCGCATCAGATTTCAATCATAGACCATAAATAATTCATGGACCGTTTCCTCTCTACTCCCAGAACTCGGATACAGCCATCTTTCTCATGTATCCAAAAGCAGATCGTGTGTACACAACTGTGTGATGACGACGATACACTCTTTTTTTCTCCTGGAAATAATGTACCTCGTGTGCGCACATTTATACCAACGATGTGTTGAATTTTTCAAGAGGCTCACCGCTGATCCATAAATAAAATGGTTTCACGCACCGATGCATTTTCTCCGGCACTTCTCAATACCTCTCTCATTTTACTTTTATCTCATTTGGCATTACCACGCATTTTTCTTTGCATAACACTCAACATCTCTATTCACCCGGGTTGCATATCTCCCGGCATTTGCGGATCAAACGATAATGAGATGAAAAACAAGAGAAAGTTTGTACAAACTGGGTAATTAACAACATCAAGCCGCCGAGAGGCAACACGAGCACGAGTTAGTGAATTGAGAGCTTCCGGGCTCGTGCCATTAGAGACCTAATTATCGCGCATTAACTAATTTTCAGAATTTTTTCTGGGATGAGGCGCATTGTTTTTAGAAAATTAAAACTCAATTGTCAATTTATGCGGGATTTTAGTTATCCGATTATTCTCGATTTTTCCGAAATAATCCGTCAGGGAATGGTGCATCCGTAACTATTTCTGTTTCTTCGCTCTTTGGAATAATTCCTATCTTCCTCTGGTATTGACGTGATATATTTTGTACTCATTCGAAACCTCATTGAATAAACTACACAAAAATATGGGAGTTGTGTGATTCCCATCTGTTTTGTGGAGTTATGGGCTTTTGAACATAAAAATATTACGTTTTTAATGAAAATTTCCAATTAAGTTTAATGTTTTCAATATTTATTTCTACAGTAAATAAATAGGAATTTTCATACAGCATTTTGAAGAACATTTTTTGCGTTTTAAAATTCAATCAGTTGAATTTGATTAAGTTACGTTTTTGCAGATAAATTTTTTTCCAGTTTTCACCGGTATGCAACGTTTTAAAATTCACGTTGATTGTTAATTACCGTAGAATTCGATGGAATTCATGGGGATATAATGTAAACCATTCCCCAGGTCTCAACGACCTCTTTATAATGCCGTTTGAATTCTCCAATTCCACCGATTCAATAAAGAATTCCACTTGTTACGTTTTTAAAAATTGCAATTCTGCCCAAATAAAATCCATGATAACTATTGTTATCCTCGGAAATGTTCATATAGAATAATTTTCATTTCCAAATTCATCGAACGTGTCGTCTAAAATAAAAACGACGAAAAAAAATAGAAATAGATCTAATATTCAATTTTTTTTTATCGCCATCAGACTGATCAGATTCAATTACATGCAGAGTATTTACTACTCGAAACAAAATTTTGCGTTTTTCCAGGGTTAAATTGTTTAATACTTTGTCGCTAATTTTTTAACAATTCGAAAGAGGAATCCGGTGGAAATTGAAATATTCAAGGCTTCTGTTGACAATAGTGTCAGAGAACATCCCCACACACATCAGCATGAATATTAATAAATTGGTCAAGCGAAGGGGTGAATATTCGTAACGACAAATCCTTTCTGGTGCTGAATATCTGGATCCTGAGCGTGTATATGTCCCTGATGTTTGCTTTCGAGCGATATACCCATTTCCCTTGCCGCATACGTACTCCCTTTTCACCGTACATGTACCTTTTGTTTGCAAGTCTGAGAGTGATTGAGTTTTCGCCTCGACCCTCCTAATGGACTGACCAATCGTCTCCACCCCCATTTGATCATTGCTCTCAGACAAGCGCTTTCTGTGCTCTTTCCCTCTTGTCCACTGTATTTTCCACCCATTCGCCCCTAAATCGTACCTCCCACATTTATCATTCCACAGAATTAAATTAAACACGGATAATGGAAAGGGTTCTGTAATCTTATCGTTAACACTATCGCAACCCCCAATTTTTTTTTTCAATGTAGAGAAGAACGAGCACCAGATCAGAATGAGAAGAGGAGAAAAAAAAAGCCCTTATCTGAGTGTAATTGAAAATGCCGAGCTTCAACGAACAAAGTACTACATTAATTTCAAACTCCACCGAGATTATTAATACTCGTTATCGCAGCTCTCGAGCTATCCTGGATATCGTGGGTGAAAACCCTTCATAGAAATTCATTTCGGCTTCACACTATACACTATCACTGCTGATAAGGCTAAATGACTTTTCGCCTCGAAAGACTATTCTTGATTTACACTCGGAGTCATCGGGTCTTATCCGGTGACTATCAATTATTCTCGAGATAGCTGAGATAATTAGGTGGTTCACGCGATTAAGCTCTCACTGTCTCCCACCACGTGATGGTGATATATTACGGAGTTGAATGTCACAAATTTCCTAGGGCTATTCAATATTCCCCTCATTCTTCGAATCGAAAAAATAAATGATCCGTCGATGGACAGATTTAGAGGAAACGTTATTCACCCACGTGTTAATCTCCAGATAAACTCAATACGATGCTCTCAATGGGAAAAATGTGTCATGGACAGTTTAGGAATGATGGGAGTCATGAAAGGGCCGTCCCTTATTACTTGACTCCACATGTCTCCCATTTCTCGTCATGCATATCTTGATTAATTAACGGGCTATTGTCGGAGCAGCCCTGAGGGATGCACCGGTCATGAATGAATTATCCTCCCCCCATAACTGACCACATCACTTGCTGAACATTGAGTTCTTTCCCGTGAACATCGATACCCCTCTCCGCAATGAAGCGTTATTCACACGTATTTCCCCAGATGGTACTCCAATCCATTTTTACCTCTGGCTATTTAAAAAAAATCTAATTGCAAAAAACTTGGTGATATCATTCCGAAAGGAGAGGACGTGAGGAATGCGTGACAGGGGAGGGACAAGTGGTAGATTTGATAGATTATAATTCGATACGGGCATCAGAGAGCGGCAAAAAGAACTCCTGAGAACTTGTTCCTCCGGGCTTTATAAATATTTATTCCATTTGAAATTCTTGCTGTGTAGTCCGTCCATATCCACTGGGCGGGTAAATTCGACATGGATACCGAATTCGCCGACGATTGATCATACAGAGCAATTGCGCATTGTCCTGTCACTCAAAATCCAGGGAATAATTACCGTATATGACTAATCAATCATTAGGTTATCCATTAATTGGTGGATTTGCCGGAGCGAATGGTAGCCTCTGGGTAAAGAAGCGCGTCTTGAGTCACGTAATTAGTGGTCAAACATTGTCAGGTGGACGGCATTATTAATTAACCCGAGGCATGCGGTGGGAAACAGAGAGGACGGTACGAACTCAAAGAGGAGTACAACAAAATCACCGACTACCTTCCAACGTTGGGACATTTATAATATAAGCAATTGCACTTGTGTGTTGGACGTACCCTCCCTAGTTATACAATCTGCTGGCGACTTTAGTAATGGAATACAAATGTCTGCGTTAATGCCACAGGACGAATCGAGAAAACGTCAAAGTGAAAAGGCTTGAGTCGAAAAGTTACTCTCTGTATAGACAGATAGGCTCCCCCCTATTTCCGCAGCATGTAGCTCTTCTATTTTTGTTGGAAGTTTCAGGGGTAAAAAAAACATTTATGGACCACACAGCGTGAGGTTTTCATACAGGAGACAGTAGATAATCTCTGGCCACCCTTTTTTTTTTGTTTATAAAGTACTCTCCCGCCGGAGATGGAGTTGGCAAACTTTTTCGCTTGACCTTCTCGTTAAATTTCCCCTCACGTTTTTCTATCATCTATACGAGATTATGGTGGAACTTACTATTAATAAACGCGACTAATTGCTCGAAAGTACTTTTTTATTTTTTTATGGACAATGACGAAGACATTCCGCGGGCAAACCAATATAGAACTCGATGGTTTTCACTTATATTAGAGTCTAGCGATTTTACGGACCAATGCCGAAGGACCGCGGGGTCCGATATCCGAGTCATGACTTATTTTTTTTCTTTTGTACGAGCAACTGTGGGAGTTGTTAGGATAGTTTGACCTCCGGTAACTTTTAGTGAACTACAGTGGTTACATGCGCCAGCGCTTTTAGTTAACGAGTCACATGTGGAGAGCGAGAGCAAAATGTTATTTCAGTCTCATCAGCATAAATTAAATTGCTCGATGCAGATTCATATTAATAAAAAGATAGACATTTGTGATTGTTATTCCACAGAGGCCAGAGTTAGTTATCGGAAAACGGGTTTTGACCTGCCAAAAACTGGAGCAGATCCGCAAGTAGGACCTTATTTGTCGCGGTTGGCATTTAACTCAAATCATTTCACTCCGTCCATTGAATACCTCTTTAAAAAACGACAAAATGGTTGTATCACGAGGATCGACCGTGAACTTGACACTCTCTAATCCCAGATTATTTCACAAACCTGCAGAAAGGAAAAAATGGCAAATTTTTTGTATCCCCGCAGTTCTTCCTCATCTCCACTATTACGCAGACAGTAAATTTTTTATTGAAAGTCTTGTTTGACCTGTGGTAAAGTTTAATGGAGGTTTTTTTCCTTCACCGCAAATATCCCTTTCAGTGTGTATAAACGTCGGGCCCCCGTCTGGCCGTCACTTACCGCTGTCAGCGGAAGCGAAGGTAAAATCTCTCGGGGTTGCCCTATCTCTCATTTTCATCGTTTTTTTTTCCTTCTCTATGCTCCACCCTAAAAAAGCTACGCGAGGGTGAGCTTGTCCAGGGGTGACCGTTACCTTCAACTTGCCAACCACTTTACCCTAGAGCACCCCTTGCTCTTTACCTCCGACGACATCTCGGCTCGTGCAAACACCTCTTACTTTGGCTGGAGCTCTGTTCACCGAGATTTTCAGGCTTTCCACGAGACACTCGAAACACTCGAGACTTTCCACCACCAATTTTTCATCTCTCAGCCCTAGCTCTGAGTTATCCTTGGAATTACGTGATCAGCCTGATAATCGGCATGGGATCAGCTACTCGGTTAACCTCCAGCATAAACGTCCGTCAACAATCAGGCAACACCGCAAGTAGTCAATAATTGATGCTTATCATTAAACAAACTCTCACATGAAATCCATCGGGAACGGGTAATCCTCCCTTGTGCATGCCATGTACAATATTCACACATGCTACCACATACGTGGGAACCAGTGGCTCTGAAAAATCCAACACCCCACGCCACTTGGAGCTGCCAGAGTGCCTCGTTCATTGAACGCTTGTAATTTTCCAGAAATCCTACATAAGTGGATGTCTAAAGAGGTCTTTACCAACCCGCAAACGCTAAGTAACTCTAACTCCTTAGTTTCCTTATATCCCCTCAAAAATTCCCTTAAATATATCCACTGAAATTTCAATTCTTTCTCCATAAAAATCGTAAAGTATCCACGCAATATCAATTACAATCCACGAATAAAATAAAAAATAAATTCGCTTAAATTTGATAGAGTCCTCCAGCGGTAAATTACAATCTCACTAATTAAAACTCAAATCAAATCAGCCGTCATCAATTTGGCCAGGAAATAGAGCTCTGGAGTACTGCCTTCCACCGAGGGGGTAGTGGGAGATTCAAATATATCGGTGCATTCGGTAAATGCAAAATTACTGGCACTGGGTAACAGCAATTCGATAAACCATATTACAACAGTTCCCTTCTACCAAGCATCACATTAAAGTGTTACCCCCGGGCCGGCTATTACTATTTCCCAATACACAAGGTACAACTCCTGATGTACACGATTTGCCTACCACCGATTTTAGCTCATATAGAGATTGAAACGGAGGTGAGCAGATAGAAACAGAATGGAATTCACGGGTGCTACAACGATCGCTCGTAATGTTACTTAACGTGTAACTGCGGGTGTAAACAACGAAGCTACCACCCAAAGCCATAACGTACTTGGTTTTCCATGGTGCGTAACGAGTGGCCATGATAATCGCCGCCACGAGGGAAATTAACTATCAAATGCGTATATCGTACGCCGACCCAACGATTTCTGGATCCAGCAATTATCGTGATAACCACCGCCGCGGCGCCTCGCCCTTAAACTCCCGCTTATCGCGCTGTTTCATGTGCATTGTAAACATCACTGAGAAATGATTATCCGGCTCAGAACGAGTGCGCAATACCAACTACACAGTGAGGAATATTCAATAAATATTACGCTAACATTCCGTAATTTCAAAGGAACACCGTTAAAACACACCCATTTAGCAATTCCTTTTTACGCTATTTTTATTGAATACTAGATACAATTCATCAATTCGTTAAGAGTAATGGAATTAAAGACTAAGTGAAATACACAGAGATTAATGTTAATAATCCGACAAGGGATTATGCACGTCGAGGAGTAAAAAAAAATACTGAAAGACTTATGGCCGTCGGATTGTCAACTGAGCGCAATGAAAGGAAAAAATGAAATAGAATAATCGTTAACTCAATCATTACGAATGTATCTTTATATAGACGATGTAAATTATTACGCGATCATATTTATCGGGTGAAATTTATGGTCGATGTCTCTTGCTGAGGCACTCATGACGTCTCGGTGTAAAAACCGGACGTGCAATTCATCGCTTCATCTCGATGCTTTCCTCATGATCTGAATATCACCGGTTGGACTAGTTCGCCGGGTACTCGGCGTACCCTGAATAATACTGATAAAAATGAGAAGGAGATAAATACCTACGCGAATCCCAACCAGTAGATCGGCCCCTCAGGACATATTTATGGCCTCGCGAAATAACGATCGGAGCACACGCCAAAATTTATCGCTACGTAATGCAGCCTAAATGATGCACTCGGCATGAATCAAAATCATCCCAAAAATGGAGTTGTGGTGGGAGTATCATTTCATTATCAAATAAAAATTGGAAGATTGATGGGATATTTGTGGGTTGACTCGAATCTGATTGCTTCCAGCATCCTCGACACTGTAATTTCAAACCAACTAGAAATTTTATCACGTTACATCAAGCCTCCGTGAACATTGCCTGATGAAATTTCTATTCGGGTGAAAATGCCCGTCTATTTTCCAAAATCCCCGCCATTTTTAATGGAACACAACAGTTGTTTTCGCCAATCGATTTATTGTGCGCTATCTCTTTTATGATTTCATTATTTCTAGTTAAAAAAAAACATTTTTTATTCCCTCTATGCGCTCTGTACATAGCCGATGCACCATGGAACGCATTAAATATCCACTGTATGTGGGGATTTAGTTGTGGATCGACGAAGATTTAAGCGGATCGAGAATACAGTGAATTCTATAGACTCCGCTACATTTTCAAACGCGAATAGAAGATTTATTTCAATCTCTGATAATATTTTTTATAATTCTCCGTTTGATCGTGAAAAATTGTTGATGAAAATACATATCGAATTCTCCACTCTCTTTCAGAATAATTTCGAGTGATATACAAGGGGCATCTCCCAGCATTACCACACCAATTGCCTTGAACTGTTGCTCTAGGGCAAACAACCATGTAATATTTTATAACCCCAATGGTAATATCCGGTTGCGCCGATTCGAAATACGATCGTTGCCTCGTTTTACCGAACTTACCATCGAGAGACGAGAGCAGATGTTGGCAGAAATTTTCAAGACCCCCTTGTTATCTCGAATTCATGCCGGTGGCGGTGAAAATCTCCGTGCACATCTGCCAATCACTCTGGACCGATAAAATTCAGTGCAAAAAAAAAAGAATTAAACCAAACAATCAAACTAAATCTTGAAACACCTCATGAAAAAAACGAGCCTCTGTTTTCCCCCGAACGACATCCGCACGCGGTACACTAAAAATGAATAGCAGGAGTCGTTAAAAAGTGCTATCAGGGTATCATAGTCCAAGGGCAATTGTTAATTAAATCAACGGCCGCTAAACCGCCCGCCAGACTATATCCACTGTCTGGCTGGCGGAATTTTCGGTGCATTAACCTTTGTGTCTGCCATTAATTTTTCCCTCAATCGCTCTCGCTATTTTCATTGTTAAAAAAACGTGAATAGGATCAAAGTGCCCTCCAATAAAGATAATATTTACCATGCAATCGTGATAAAATTTTAACCCCCAATTAAAACGATGAAATTCAAGATTTCACTGACTATATTCCGTCAAGTTTAGAATATATTTAACAAGTGCCCGGAGAAAAGCTCTCTGACAAGATCATCACGAGCGTAATGATACATCAAACCGCGAGTAATGTACCTCAGTGAGGCTCGCACAGAGAAATCGATGATATTGAATTACATACATTTACCCTGTGCACATGCCGCAGGCTGATAACTCATCCCTAATTCAGTTATCTAAATATTACAGCGCCATCATGATGGAGAATAAATTCTGACAAATCAGACTGCAATTTACCCGATACATGACTCGTTTCACGATGACATTTTCATCGGTTGGAAAACCCTTCAAATACACTGGCCATTGGTTCTTCAGTTGAACGTCGTCTCAAATAACACTGGCATCGAATGAAGCCCACACAATGCACAACGGCTTTCAATATTTCGACATGCACACTGCCCCAAGGCAATCACCCGGTTATTTGTAATGAATATTCGAGGGCCGCGGAGTTTGCAACAACAACGGAGTGAGCATTTTTTTTTTTCTGGTCAAAAAGCATCACAATTATTCACTGCGGTGTGCGTCGAGAAATTTTGACGCGCATGATAGATATTGATTTCACGTGCACCGTAAAATATCGCATCAATATCCCTCCCCCTGATCACCCCCTCGCGGGTACCAATGACGAATACAGCTACTGCACTCGGGTGCGCAAAATCGTACGTCCCACTAACTTTAAGACGCGTTTTCCAATCAATATGGTAATTAAGTACCAAACGGTGAATTTGACTTTACAACGTCGTTCTTGGTTATTGGCACGATAGATTCGTCACGGATCGTCCTTGATAAAGTGGATGGTAAAAAAAAAAGAAAATGAGGGGGCAAAAAGACTGGGCTTGGAACCGCGGGGTTGGAGGGGGATGGGAAATATAATCGTGAAATAATAAAGTCGATGGGCAAGAGGCTGGTGTATAATCGTCGAACCGGTAGGATATAAATAATTTATATGTTGAGGGCTCGAACGATGAATTTTTATGAACGTCCGACACGTCGCTCCGAGTTTTTCGCGTTTCAGTGCATACAGGTACGGGTAGGAGAACATAAACTCGCCAGCTGGAATAAGACATTACCGGTTATATTAATTTCATTAATTGAATTTTAATGGTAATAATATAGTTGAGGATTCATTTTAAAAATAGATCTCCTCGGTGGCTGAACACGTGTGAAATCTTTCTCATCTTGTTCGCTATATTTGCGAGGGGTGACTGCACTTCTGATTCCTTCTGAAAGCTTCTTACCAATGAATCACGGCTTTGTTGTGTTGTCACATTAACGGATGTGGGTGAATCACCAGAGCGATCGGAGTAGAAAAACCGGTGGACTAATTCGGATTGAAATCTGAGATAAGATAATGTAATGCACGTAACGTGAATTGTAGAAGAGTAATATTGAAGGATGTGGCCACCCCTGAGCCGATGTACTTTCGATAGGGACCTGACACCCCACTGGGACCAACCACTGGCCAATTCCTTGCCCCATCGACTGGAACCCCAGTCCCCAGTTCCCCTTCTAATAGGCCAATTTTCAAATTAACAATCAATTCGTTGTCGATACCACTGGATAGAAACGGTCGTGTTTTTCGATCAAATATCAGAATGCAAACGCGGAAAAATAGAGCGAACAAAATGCGCCTGTTGAACAGCAATCGATCGGCCGCCGGCTACCCCTCGCTCTATTTAGATTTCCCCAATTAAAATAATTGATTGACCGAACAACATGAGTATTTACTCCGCATATTTATCTCCCGCTGACTCCATGAATTACCGGATTGAGTTCTTGAAATATTTGCATAACGTATGACACTGAAAATTGAAAATTTCATCATAAATCATTTCAAACGCATTAAATCCCCGGAAAGTCATCTAAGATCCATAATTAGCATGTTTACACGCCATTGAATCCGCAGGAGGTGCGTTAATACGCGGGCAATTAGTGGAAACTCCGGGTATGAGCTTGTGTTAAAAATAAAAGTGGTAGAAAAATGTGAAAACCGAGATATAAATTATCCACTGTGGTTTAACGAGTCAAGCCGAAAAGAAGATAGAAATCCCAGTGCCCATCGCACGTGGAAAACACGACACTCCAACTATATCCATAAATTAAATCCTCTGATCCACCCCAAGTGCACTGTCAATAAGCGGATACATTAAGCTAATTACAGAATGACAAAAAAAAATGGCATAACGAGATTCGCGGAGGTAAATCGCCGCTGGGATTTCACAGAGAGGAGCGATAATTTTCACTGTCGTCATCTCACCTTTCCCTCCTACTCTTTTCCAACAGACTCCAACTCGGGACAGGCTGTGTGCTTAATTGCATCAATTAATATTCGCTCTAAACTCCCTTCAGCTCGAGCGCACTTTTTTTGAGAATTACAAATGCGTTACTTCCTAATATCCTTGAGGGGTTAATGAGATAGGGTCGATTACACCATTTGGTTTTCCCCAGAAAAAAAAAAAATAATAAAAAGTAAAAGGAGAAAAAGAAGACGACGAACGATAAGAATTCACAATTGCCCTCAATTAATTATTTCCCCATTCGCCATTCCCACTTCTCGCCGTAAAAAATCCTCATCACTCGGGTAGAATTTATGGTGATCTTCACTTTAATACCGATAAAATAGGTCAATAGAATTTTGAAGAGGCGAAGCCCTCTGGATGGTAATTGACCAAATGAACCAATATACATCGACTAGGGGGTGGAGGGGGAGGAAAATGTATATATCGACAGTTACCCACGGTGATGGCTCTCGTGTCGCCATCGAAATGTCTTGTACCGGAGGCAGAGGTAAAACGGACGTGCACGACAGACATGTACACTCGGGCGTCTTACCGTTAAAGTCTTATTAATTAGCGACAGGGTAGAAAGCCGCGGTGGGTCTTGCCTCCAGACTGTAACACGCGCACACTGTATGCACCTCTCGAATATATTTATCGACTTCTACGTTTAGCTCCTCCCCTCGTCTGATTCAAGAAGAGATATTTAATTAAGCTATCCGTGGTGTGTGCCTTCGTCTATTCCCTTGTGCAGTCGACTCCGAGGTACATTTATAGAGACGATGGTTTCCCACAGGGTGAGATTCATTCCTTCTATACCTGAGGTCTGTTGTTTCTTACCAGTGAATTTACTCCACGCCGGATAATTCCCTTCGTTCTACTGAATTCAGTAGAGGAATTTACAGTAAATCAATTTACAAAGCTCATTAAAAAATCACGTTGGATTTCGGTTGACGATTTGTCGACGTCTGCGTGGGAATGGCACAATTTATCCATTGTTATTTTTTACATAATTGCAGTTTTTCATTTTGGCGAAGATCTTTCAATTTTTTTTTATGACTTCAGAACAAGAGTAATTACTTTTCCGACTTAAAAAATCAGCTGTTGCACTGAGAAATATATCGCCGAGAAAAGAGGCCACTTTGTCGAAGGTTTATTTATTCAATGATAACCCCATAATTTAATCTCAATATAAACGACATGGCTCGTTTAGTAGAGTAGAACTCAAGATATTAGTGCCTTAAATTTTGATTTAATTTTTCTCAAAACAAGATTTTTTTGCATTTTCAAGTTTGAGGGCCTATAACACTGGTTTTTTTTTATCTAGCCAGACGCGAGATCTGTCAAAATGTTCCAAATTTAATTAGGTATATAAACCTAAAAACAGCGAGCCCTTTTCATGCGGGCGTTTACATGTGTTGAGTGGATTTCAATATTTGTGGATTAAAAGACAGACGTGGTGAAGTGTAGATCCAACCAAGGATTCTCGTAAAATCCACCCACTCAGTTGCGAATGAAGGTAAAGTTGTGTGGTTTGCACCTCTTCATCGGGTGAATGTACATCTCTGAATTTGCTTGACCAGAAAGTGATGTCTTGATGTGGGCTGTGACCATTGCAATGCGAGAGCCTCGATTAACCTGTCCCACCGGGCTCATTCCACTCAGCAAATTTCTTTTTTTTTACTTCCATCATAACGTGATCGTTCTCATTTCTTTTTTTCTCTTATTACTTGGGCTCTTCATCCGTAATTTTCAATTCTCCACGGCTTGTTCCCTATTAATATCAACCTCTCGAGACGTGAAGGGCCCAGTGGATTTTGATACCTCATTCCCTCGGAGCGATGGCACCGATGGAGATTTCTCGAAATCTCAAGGACTTATCCGTGTATGGGTGGATCTACTTGGAAATAGGAATTGGCTGCAACCTGGAATAGATTCCAGGAAGCTTCCAACTCCTGGTGCCATTGTGCACGCTCGTTTCGTTGGATTTCGTACGATCGCATTTAAATTCGTGAGGAGCACCAACTTTTTTCCCCTTTTTTCTCGCTTTTTTTTTTTCTCCTGCACTCTCCCCTACCACCAACCATTTGGAATAAATAAGTCGTGGGGTATTGAGGTTCGAGGGCAAGAGACACTGTGATTTCTCAACAGGAGAAGAGGGAGAGAAAAAAAATTCAATCTCTTTCATCGATTCCTTGTCTCATTGGGCTTCTCAACCGATATCCAATTTCTCCAACGAACACGGACATGGAATTTTATTGGTCGAGTTTCTGCCGTACGCACTGACTTTTTTATCCACCAACGTCGCATTTTATGAACAACGCGGGGGTAGATTGTGAATGCGATGACGAGCAACACCGTAAATTGCAAAGTTTGCTTGTAAGTATTGGCAACAAGAAAACTACTGTACATTGTGTGGATCCTCCTCTCGTGGGTCAGTCCGGTTTTCACGCCCGGGAATAATAACTACTACAACTGGAGCCCAATACAGTTGGCCACCTCCAACTGCCTTTTTTCTGTCACCAAACTGGTTTTCATGATAATTCACCAATAGTATTGGCTTTTTTTTTCTCAATGGAAACGGCAAGGTCTACAAAGAAGGATTTTGCTGTGAAATTACCAAGCTTCCCAGAATGATAACCAATCCGCAGCGAATCAGAGTGAAAATAATAATGGCACTATTTTTATTGGTCAGCAGTGTTAGACATCGTTTCTCAGTGTCATTACGTGCACCGAATTCTTGAAACACGTGTATACAAAATCAGCGACACGACGAGAGGAATCTTACGTGCTGGAACGTGAAACACGTTGCAGCAAGAGTTTTTCCCTTCTCCAGAGAAACCCTGGGAAGATGGTAAATAAATGGGTGAAATTGTCATTGCGAATCTCGGGTGTACGGTAAGATGAAGCCGTGAACAGTGCTCAGTACTCGAATTCAAGAGGGTTATGAAAAATATTTCTCTGGGTTATTTACCATCGTCTACGGGAAAAATTCGTCGTAACAACGTTGACATGTCAATTCAACCGGAAATGTGGAATAGTTATGAATCTCTCTCATTTCTTTTTATTTTTCCTACCCCTTGTCCTCGTATTCCACCAGTTTACAGAGCAATATGCTCACGAAGGAAGTCGTCGCCATGACTTTCATATAGTACCGACCGTCCTCCCACATTGAGTGGTCTCGTAAAGAACTACTCACCAATTCTACGACTTGACTTGGACCAAATGTTCAGTAAAAGAAGAATACGGGTGGAGAAAATAATGCGAAATATGCGGTTTTGCTTGGTCTGACAAATTTTTACGATTCAAAGCTATTTCTACTTTACGATTTGTCATCGGGCCGAGCCAGTGTGAATCCCGGTCATCAAAAGAAAGAATATATATATATATATATGTATATATATATTTAAAATTAAAAAATTTATGCATAGTTGGCAGTTTTCGGTGTATTTTGGGAATTCTCGATGGAATATGTAATCCCAGGCATTCTTGACTATCCGTGAGATACCATCAAATCCCTTCTTCACTCAGGTGAATATATCGAACGACTGTATGGATTCTCCAGATATTTCCGTACTCTGATACCCCACCGAAGAGCGAACAGATACTTGGAATACCAATCGCGTTCGCTAGATAGTGTCCGCAAAAATGAAACCAGAAATCACCTACCAACTTCCATTAACGTTCCACGAGTTGGGATTAAATTCATAAACAAAAAGCAATTTCACCAACTATTTAAAGTACAGCTATAACTAATAGATCCAACTGATGTTTCATCAAATTCCGGTCTAGAGGTCCAGATTGAGGCATCTTGAGTCTCGATTTTTTTCACGCCAGTAACGAATCCCAAACAATGGCCGAAAAAAGATGAAAGGAAAAAGACTCCAGGTTTTTATTTATTATCGAAGATAAAGTCTTTGTTCGACTCTTCTTTATTTTCCCTCGCGTGGCATACAATTGAGTCGAAGTGAAAAAAAAAACATGAGCAAGAGAGAGGACTCGTGCCTAACAAAGATAACCGGACAATTTATCGTTCTGAGGGGTGGAAGTTATCGTGGGGTACATCGGGACAGATCAGGCCAGCTGTACTTCTCCTCTTCTAATCATTTTTTCATCAATGTATCCTGAAGCATCATCACGTAGAGACTCCGGTGGCAACCAGCCTCCACCTTCACACGCAGTCACTTTATTTCTTGTTCTCTCCATCCCCTCAAACGTTAATGTCTTTATCACGAGATAACAATGGGGCCCCTCTAATTATCCCAAAGAAATCCTCAAAAATCATGACGAACTCGCTCAATAAATTTCCCCTCACGTACCTCAAATGTCTCAAAGTAGTTGGAATATGCTCTGTGGAAATAAAGAGAAAAGAGACAGCGGAATTTCAGTCACAGCATAGCGTGATAGCTGCCAGGGGATTTAAACATTCTCCTACAGTTATCTTTTGGTAGCTCCAGCAAAGAATCCATTTTTCATTCCGTGGGCCCGGCGTGAGAGTAATTTGCATACGGTGGGTAGATGAAGTGCGAGAGATGGTGAAGCAAAATGACAGGAGAGACAAAGCCGAGGAGAGAGAACTGAGAAAACGGCAGAGAAAACGTAAATGTCGTGGTTTTTGAAGAAAACGAAACAGGGATGGGGTAGGAAGGTATAGAGGAGAGGGGGTTGGAAGCAGAAGAAAAAAAATGCTAAAGCAAGAGGCTGAAGCGAATGATAAAATATGCCTCCGCCCTTTCAAATAAAAGTGGACGCGAACGTACGAATGCCCTGCACCAATGTTTTATGCATATCCCTGAATAAAATATGATTACAAAGTCCTTTTGATTCAACGTATGTAGCGGCTTTCCGCGAAGCCTTCCACCAATGCCTGAGCAGAGAACGCATACAGGGAATGAGAGAAACCACACGGCTGTGTTTGCCTACCCCTCTTACCTCTTATATCCAAGCCATATATATATATATATATATATATAAGCCGTATATAGCCTGAGCTTTGCGTGTGTGACTTGTACGCACGCAATATTTTCAACCCTCTCCCTCAGTTTAATATAACCACCGGTGCGCTTCAATTGCGGAAGGTAGACCACCACTTTCGCGCGCTCAAACATTCCACCGATGAATAAACTCCCGAGTTTTGCGACCATTATAACTGCTTGCTCTCACTGACGAAAAAAACAATCTCTCTGTTTCAACATAATCCGCTTTACCAACTAATTTCTATCCCTTCTCTTCATTATCGATCATTAAATCCAAATTGATTTATTATTTTTACATGAAATTCAAGTTTATCCAGTAACACGTATAAGTAATTGCTGTGAAATGTTACGGTTCCGTGTCTGGCAAGTTTTGATTGAGCAGAGGGTTGTGTAGGGCATCGCATGAACGCCGAACATTAGGACTATGTGCGTGAATGCGAGGGGATCGATCCACTGGTGTTGCCAACTTCTCCTAAAGTACGAGAAATCTTTGTTAAAAATAATTAGCAAATTTTATGGAAATTCATTAAGACTAATGTTTATTATCTCGTAACTTTTTGGAATATTGACAGAAATCGGGAGCGAAACGCAGAGGGTGCAATAAAATTTGATGTTTAATTTTCACGAGTTCAAAAATGCAATTTTCTTGAAATTTTAAGACCAATGAAATTTCGCAAATGTTTTCACAAGTTGAATAAAACTCATGTAATAATCAATTAATTTGAATATTTGTTGCAGGTCAATTTCGATCGCCTCGAATAACAGAGCACCCTACGGGCATAACAGTTGCAAAAAACGAGCCAGTAACCCTGAACTGCAAAGCCGAGGGTAAACCAGAGCCAACGATAGAGTGGTTTAAGGATGGTGAGCCGGTGCAAACATCACCAGGCGATGCCAAGTCACATCGTGTGCTACTACCAACCGGATCCTTATTTTTTCTACGTGTGATGCATGGAAAGAAGGAGCAGGACGGCGGTGTTTATTGGTGTGTTGCAAAGAATCAGGCTGGAAGTGTCAGCAGTAGAAATGTCACCCTCACCGTAGCAGGTAAAATGATTTATCCTTATTATTGCAACATCTCCGTCTTGAAATAGCACCCGAGCGGTTTTACATCATTGCCATGTGTACTAACTTTATTGCAAGCTAACCGAGGGAAAACAAATTGTTGTCCACGATGGGGAGAGCGCATTAGCCTCCAAACTCCATACTTTCACGCTCCGTCTTCTCCCTCGGTCGTATCCAACGAGGTATATACGGATGTAAATCGATTATGCATACCCGTGAATCGTGAACTCGATAAATTATTGGAATTCGAAATGCCAAGCCGATTTTCAATGGAATGAACGTCCCATCCAGACATATCGATGGATCCTGCATTTTATTGTCCCTCCGGTCAACTTGTCAACGGAATTTTATTTTCATTGTCCCATTCAGGGATCATTAACGATGAAGAGATCATGGCTCATTTACATTTCGTTGAGTAACGTCAGTCAAAAGCGTTTTACTTACACTGAGAGAGAAAAACATTAGTCTCTATTTGCGCCAAGAAATTCAATCACTCGAAAACTTACAACAAAATCATCTCAAGTTTTCTTTTCTCAAATTTACTCCTTACAATACCTCCTGGTATAGATGATCATTGATCAATTATCATTATTGGATTTATGCGAACAAGTAAAAATAGTCTTGGGACAGGGGATTAATCGCGTATGTTGAGCAAATATTGTAAAAAAGATTTTTTTTTCTCCGGGAATACGGAGTAAGAATCAATTAGCCTCCGTTATGCACAATAAGAGCAATCAGAGGATTGGAAAAGTAAATGAGAGGCTTCCGCAAAGCCCCCCGGATCTGAGGTATCATCCTGAATATGCTAATCACGAAGCACTGGGGTCAGAGTGGATTTTCTCGAAAATCTCCAGTCCAAAATGTAGTCAGTGAGTTTATCCGTGGCAGTTATAATAGCGATTAGCTATCGTCGAATTGCATAATTCTCGTGTAAAAGCTCGCGGTACAATTAGCATTAATTGCGATACGGTTGTCGAGTAACACTGGCTTGTTTACAATAGCGGAGTGCATTACACCATTGCACGAGTAAAAAAGCATTAACGTACAATTTCCGTCGCTCAACTTTTTCATGCTATCTTATCCCATTGTTTGATTATTTCTCTCACTCGTCTTGCACGAGAGTCACGACAGGCTTTTGTTGGATTGATATACACCCTCACATTAGAAAAAAGTCATAAAAAAGCGAACACCTCCCTCGGGTCTTTTATTTACCTCTCCTCAATCCGGAAAACGCACGGAAATACAACTTACATTCTCGTTAGCGTTTTCAGATAAAAACTCTTGTTACGAATGCGGTTTTTAATGATAGCTCCTTCTTTATCCGCCCCTACATGGGGCTTTATTTTTTACTTCCTCTTTTTTCCATCGTAATTCGTGACAAAAAATTTTAATCACTGTTTTTTCTTACGTTGACATTCATAACGAAGAGGAAGTGAAGGTAGAGGAGTGTAAGGGCTTATGCTCAACAATTATTACCAGAGTTAGGTGGAAATGTGTACGTGGAATGCTGGGAATATAGAAGTTGTAATCGATGGCCCTCGTATCGTAGGGTTCGAGGGACGCGTTCGGTGGCAATACGTTCTCGGCAATGGCCACGGTAAATATGCCAATAGCACAAGAGTATGGGGATATGGTACAGACCAGAGGGGGGTAAAAGAGGAACAGGAAAAGCGAGAGATAGAGACTCAGCGAATATAATTCTGATTTATGTTGGATGGTGAAACTCAGCTGGTATAAAACTCGCCGAGTATTTTCATTTTCGTTGGAGCTCCCATCGATTATTTGTTGTATTTCCAACCCGGTATTCCCGGGACTTTTATGAGTTTTCATTTCGATCATTTTCCTTCCTTTTTTTTTTTACACCATCCTCACCACTTTTTTTTACCCTCTTTTCCTCATTTGGCGGCTATTTTCGGAAATAACTTTGCCGAGACCGAGGTGAATTGATAGAAAAAGTTGGTGCTCGCCGAAGGAAGTTGAAACATTGAGTTAATAGCCTGAGAGATTTGCCCCGTGGTTTTACGACATCTACGGTCACGAGGCAAAACCATCGGGATATGTACGGATCCAGTCAATTCCCCATCTCTGATTAGACGAGAGAAATCGTTAAAAGGACACTACGATTTTACTCGCCATCAAATTGCCAAACTTAATTCCACTTTCATCCTCAGACCAATGAGAAACTCCGGAATTCGCCAACCACTGATATATCCCTAGAGTGCGATTAGCAGTATCTGTCATCGCACACATTCACGACCAAATAAAGTATGCCCATTTCACCGATATGGAGGAAGGAATCGTTTTCCATTTTCCTAACTCCGGAAATTTCCATTTTTCCTTCTGCATTATGCAGCCGGTGGAAGGGATAGAATTTTCAATCCTTTGAAGAATAGAGGGCGAGGTGAAAAGCACCGGGAGATATAAAAAATTATTGGAGGAGGGGGTAAAGAGGACTGGTAACCCGGAGGGGTATTACCTTCGGCCGAGTTTCTTTTCCAGAGGGTGTAATTTATCGTCGAACATACCCGTTGTGCATTATTCCTGGAAATTTGCGGAGAGGTGGGGATTCACAAGTGATTTTCTTTAATTCTTTTTTTTTAATACCGGTGGGGGGACATAATGCCTTGCTGCTGCTTTAATGGGGACATATGTAGAGTAGTCCACACGGGCATTGTCCTGTGGCGTAAAGAGACTCACTGGAATCACCTGACCGCAGGCCATTGTTTTCAGGTTCAACCTCCCGCGAGATCTAACGAGGCTTTCTCTCCTTTTATCCGCCCTTTTTTTTCGTTTTTTTACTCTTTCAAAATCCGGGGGGTGTTTTCAATACCTCGGGCTCATTTAGGAGAGTTGCGACATCAGATTACGTCCTGGAGAAGACAAGTAGTGCATAATGTTGGAATTAAGGTCTGGGAGGAAATGTAATCTGAGAGATGCGTTCATGAGAAATATCTTCGGGGTCGGTTACCCCTGGAGCCAAGAAAGTGATAGTTCGATCGTGAAATTTGCGGGTGTCTTCAGTGATTTTTTTTACAAGTTGTCGGTGCGATTATTGATTCGTCTACTTTGCCCTAGCGTGTACCAATCGATCTGTTCGTCAGATTGTCGGGTAAAAAACGGATGGGGCCTTTCATCGTGGGTCAAGTGACGCGGCGGATTGATTGAAGTGGATATTAAATCCAACATCTCAATTGGTGATAATCAGGTTTATGATTAGAACATGTAGTCAGATCGGAACAGACAGAAATGATGAAGCACTTCTCGTGGATTAGTTCTTGTGTAACTCGATGGTCAAGGTGTGATGACTAGGGATTTTCGAATTCGGAGGCAACCCAATTTCAATTATTTTCTTTAAGACGGTATTTCCGGCTGGAGTTATAGATTTCAATATTATTTCTACGATAAATTTCAAAACGAAAGGACGCATCACAAAAGTGAAAATCAAAATGGAAAGATTTGGGGGAGGAAAATGAATTTTTTTTCACTATCAAATTTTGCCATCGACCAGTGAAATATTGGACATATACTCCTCGTATAAATGATATTAAATGAACACAAAAAAAAAACAATAAAATGGGAGAAAAGTGTTTTTAAAGAAAAGTTCTTCTAAAATAACATTTCTTCATCAACCAATCACTGATTTCCCACATATTCGCAGCGGAAACAATATAAAAGAGCGTTAAAAATAAAAGGCTGATAAAAGTGGAATGGAAATAAATGTACCGGAACCGCTGTTCGTCCATAAATTTTCGAATGGCGATGGCAAACAATTGATATTACCAGGTTATTCCATCACGTTTGCTCCGTGGATTTAGTCTCCATTAGCTAATAACAGGAGCACTTGATCGTTGAAAAGTCCATGTGCAGTTTCGTGTCGAGAAGGAGATAACCCAGTTGTAGCCCTGGAGGTGCAGCGGGAGGACTCCATCAACTAATGAGTCGCCGGGAAAAGCCCTTGTAGCAAGTGAGTTGGGGGATGGTTATGAGGAATCCAGTCTGTGCCCGGTCAAGAAGCTCAAGGCGTCAAGTAGAGAGGAGTCTAATTAAGACACTGGCACGGCTGTGGAAAATTATACGTTCGCTTGGTCACACCTCGGCACGTAGTCTCCCGCTCTTTATCTCCCAGAATCACTTTTGTCCATCTCTAATCTCGCATCTCCCAAGGAACAAAAAACGAAAATGGGAGAAAAGAAAAAAGAATTCCAGGGAAACTGGTGATTCCCTGTGCTAGATGTCGGTGACACTCAACGGACGACTGATGGGTCAATAAAGTAAAAGGGTATCGCGTGGGAAACTGACCGTGTGCGTCAGGAAGCTGTACGTGATCGTTGTATTGAATGTGCGTGATAGGCATTGAATTGAGAAAACCCTCAACTGCTTGGTAGAACCGACAGATACATTTGTACGAGTGAGCAATCAAAACTACACAAAACGTGTCTTCAAGTCTGAAGTATTTATTGAGAAGTTGCTCGGCAACTATCCGACAATCTACACCATGAAACTCCATGATTTTTCTTTGTCTTCCCGAGTTTGTTCTACCAATCATAAATCAAAGTCCGGGAATCAACGTTTTTCCATTCACTCCCATAACTTTCGATACAAATATTGTTTGACTACTACTGGAATCGGGAACCCCACGATGAGAACTGATTAACAAATGAGCAAGTGGGCGTGACGATGTGTTGGGAATTTTTCCTCAATTCCAGGCGTGAAAGAATTTTGGAAAATAGCCGTGCGTTATTGTATCCGGTAGTCTGGTGTTATGAGATTCTGGAAGTGTTGTAACTCTCGAGCGTCAGTCACCCGCCATTCGGACTTTTATTTTTATCTCAAAGTCCGATAGTTTCAATCTAGAAGAGAACGAGAAAAAAATGACAATGTTCAACGATAAAAGTTGTGCTGATTGTTGAAACGAGGTGTGTTGCCAGTGATTTGAAACTTTTGGATCTCGCCGGGTTCTAATGACCAAATTCATCAGCCCCAAAACTCTTGGTATTTTTCATATAATGAGGAAGTTTGGCTTGGGGCTTTTTATTTGCCTCTGATCGAGGAAGCCCCTCGTCTGCATAGTTGTTAGGAGACGGTGGATAACAATTTTGGTGGGCTAAGGTCGAAATAGTCCCGAAACTAAATTTCGCCACCGTAACCTCCTCACCCTCCGAAGATTCGGGGAAGCCCGTACTGCCGGAGGGCGTCGATAAGTCGATTTAAACCACGAGAGAGAGAGAAAACTTCGGAGAATTTCGAGACCTCACGCACGATTCCGCACTGTCTCGGTGTCATCATCATTATCAAAAATTTTCATTGAGCCAGCATGGAGCAGGCAAAAGCCACAGGGCCACACACCACTCACAAGCCCCCATGGATTAAGTTGTTTTCCGTGGCAGTTGGCTTTCTCATGGCTAAAGTACAATGTACATGATCCAGGGCCACGAGGGGCTATTTTACGAGAGCACTCGAATAAAGAGACCCGGTCGCGATTTCGTGTGCAGTCTACTCGTAAAGCATTCTCAGTAGCTTGACCCTGGAGGTTATAAAAGTAAAGTGAGTTGAAAATGGAAGCTCAAAATCGCACAGCAACCAGGAGTACAATATATACCGAATGAGTCCCTTCAAGTACCGAGAGGGAGGACTGAAAAACACAGCAACTCTCATCTTTCCTGGATTTACTTTCATGATGAGATGTCTGGAAATACAGAAATGTGATGCATATCAAGTGCATGGGGTTGGTTGTTAGAGAAAAATTGAAATTTTCTGGCGAACTGCGGAGTGATGTAGACGTCAGAGTGAAATTTTACGTTCAAGATAAAATTTAATGAAATTTCAAATTTGTTAGCGGCAGAAAGTAACGATAAATGTTAACGTGGAGGGATAAAAAACATTTTCATGATGAGAAGTGTAGAAATATGCGAAAATGTTACAGATATCAAGTGCACGGGTTCGTCGTTATGGAAAAATTGAAATATCGAGGAAAGTTGGGGAGTGGTTCTGACCGGAGAGCGGTATTTCACTTTTGACATAAAATTCAATGGAATTCAAAATCATAACCACGAGGAATAATTACGTGGAGGTAAAAATAAAATGAAGAAGATTAACATGGAAGGATGAAACTGCAGGTACTCTATCTGTCGAGTATATTGGCCATCCCAGCCACTGGAGAATCAGAGTTCCCTGCCAACCGTATTTCCTAGGGTTTTGCGCTTGCGCTCAACTTTCCCCTGAAATAGTCCCGGGACCGCCGTAATTTAGCAAATTGAATATCGCTACAGGGTAAGACGACGTCGAAGCCACCAAAGGCATCCCGGAGAAAAGGCCAAGAAGGCGCTTGGGAGAATCACGAACAAGAACTTAAAGGCAACGTACAGAATCCCCAACTCAATGGCGCTCAATGCAAACGAGAAAATTGGCAAATTCTGCTGAGCGAATAGTACATTAGATTCCCGAGTCATAACATTTCCATGTATTACCCGTTTATCCGATACATTCACTTTTATTATATGAATGAGATTTCCATTATATTCCGTAATAATTGACTCGTCATTCCGCGGTAATTCCAGTGAATTGATCCAGATGCTGGTTCAGCATACCTTAATAGAGATGGCACGATAATTGATGTAGCCCTGAGGGCCAGAATTGGAGGTTCATCAAAGCCCGAGGACTAGCCGATTGATAATCAATAGTCCAGATGATTTCTGGTGGTTGGAGACCCCTCTAGTGTATCACTTTCAGCCCTCGGATGAGTCGCAGAAACTGCCCTCGGAGGTAGAGAGTTAAACAGCGCATCACCACAGCTGGTGTTGACGATCAACCTGGCTCAGAAACTAAAACCCTCCCCTTACCTTTGAAACAAGTACCAACCAGTCGCTGACAACAGTTTTCAAAGTGTATACCCAACTTTGTAGTTTGCAATGGTGAAGTTTGCGGTGCCAATTATTCCACGAAGGGCACCGCAGAGATTCGCCAGTGTTCTGATCATGTTGAACACTCAGGATGGAGGAAAAAGGAGAGAGATGAGACTGAGACCAGTTGAATGGCTAGCACAGTGCCGAATAAAGAAGAGAGTTTAATGACGCGGCGAAAGGGCAAAGAAGTTATGGCCCCCAGCTCCGGTTTCACGCAAAAAACCCACGCACTGGCCAGGGAAAGAGCCATTATAACGAGCTTGTTTCACTTTTTAGGGGCACATTCCTCGGCTTCCACTCATTTAGGTGTATTCAACGAGTGATGATAAATCATTGCTGGAAAATAAGAGGAATTAGGGTGACACTATCCGACACCTGGACCATTTATCGTGACATATGGCGATGATGATTTTTTTTTCATTAATCTCAAGACGATAGCCCTATGGGGATAAATGTTGGCCGCATTCCTTTGGAGAATCGAGGAGTCATCTGGATGAGACGGACAATGCTCACCCTACCTTCTACCTCAGGGCTTTACTCACGATACAGCATGAGCTTACCCTACGATATAGGCGTTGCCGAGTGCAGATAGGGCATGAAATATGGCGGTGAGATGACCGATACTGACTCTCCCTATACCAATGTCCCATCAACTCCATCAACGGAAACTTCGCTGTACGCCTACTTTTTTCACTATCTTCTTACTATCAATTCACCCTTCCTTAACACTACTGAGACTAATTAAAAACCCTTATTAATCGAGGAAAAATCAATATCTTGAGTGATTATCGATACCGAACGCTCAACGGATTGTCATTGGCTTTCATTAGAGAAACCATATGATCACCGTAAAAAATTGTTGAACCTTTAAAAGAAATAGTGAAATGCATATATAAGTGTATAGATGAAGGAGAATGAGAAATCGAGGGTGGAGAGAATGTAATAAATCGGTGGTAGCGAAGAATCTCGAGCGACAATCGATCTTGGCCGGCAACGCTTTATCGAGATCTCTGGTTTTCTTTTTCTTTGCACTAGTCCCTGCCCTCTCGGCCAATCGTATATATAAGTCTTGAAGATCCCGGGCCCTCTGGCGAAGTGATACATTTTTACACTTTTTGTTTTTTTTTTTGCATGTTACCCGGGGTCATTGCCCTGGCCTTCAGTCCGGGTGAGGCCATAAATATCAGAAGTGCGATACACGCTGTCATGCATACGTGATAGCGGCTGTAAAATTATTTATCCTAGATTACCGGTATTTTTTTTTTACCTACCACTGCATGCCTTGGCAAAAAAAAAAAATCAATTCATCCGGAGTACTGTAAAGTACAAGACATTTTATTATTTCAAAGATGACGGTCGGTAATTCTATCGGGCGAATTCGACTAGTCCGTCGGTCGTCGCATCAACCGGAAGTTTCTTCCACAGTATCGAATTGTTTTTATCTCCTTTTATTCTCTATTATTTACCCAGCGAAAACATATTTTTGAGCACTTACGAAACAAATAACTCGATAATAGCGCACTAGTCTCGGGAATCAATAATGCATCAACGAGTCTGTATTGTTTTGCCATTAGGAGAATAGAATATATGCGGTGGAATATAACCGGCCAGAGGTAAATATTTTCCAGCATTCACTTTTGCTCCACCGCTCGCTGTTTCACGTCCATCAATTTGTGCGCGATCAACTGTCGAGAAAGGGTTTGACATGCCCGGTTGTATCAATAATGCCTCCATTCACCTGACAATGCAGACAAGCACAAATTTTTCAACGCTATAAACTAATTTGTATGGTGAAACCTTAGCTCTGTTAATTAACGCGATATTTCTCATTGATTTTGGTGAATAACGTACCAATTTTAATGTATGCTAATTTACTTCAATCCAACGTAATTGGATTAGCTTGAAAATACGACACGCAATCATATTGACCACCTAGTATCCATGAGACCTTGAAGAGTGTACCGTAAAGGATGGAGCACAACGTGTGGCATGACATGGTGCGGCATTACTGATTACAGATTAGGCACCGCAAGGAGAATAATGTCAGTCACCTGGGTACCAAGTGCCCTCGAGCCAAACGATCCACCAAGACGAGGGTTCAGTGATCAGCGGGAAAAAAAGAACTTATTTATCGTTGCCAGTCATCGTTCTGCCACAAAATACGTCTCAACCCCCGTTTCCATCGGGTTCTAATCATCTTCGGGATTTTTCGAAAAAACTCAACATAGCGCATGCTCGTTTTTCTCATTTTTTTTTTCGGTTTTCTCTCCAACAGAAAGATTTATTTCAATCAAATAAATCACTTTTTTCCATTGGCATTAATTTCATTCTTAGATCTAAATGAAATTTCAAACCGCGAATTTTTTCTTTGATTTCTTTCAATGATTGTTTTTATTGAGGCGAGAAAAAATTTGGAAAAGCGATTTTTATTTGGTTTAAATGATTTTGTTTTCTGGGTGCAGCATTGTTGTCCGCAAAACGAACGAAATGACGATTTTCGAAGCTATTGTCATTGAATCATTACGATTAACAGTTGTCACTAATTGAAGGGAGTGACATGTATTGTTCGGATTGCGCGATTATGTTGGGCAACGCTGCAGTAACGAGTCACCGGATAGATATTTTATTGCAACAAACCCATCGTGGGACGATCATTAATGAGGGGATTATGATTGGCTGGGGTATTTTAAAAAGCCCGAGGGCGTTTGTACTTTTGCGCAACAGCATAAAAAATATATTCATCGAGCACTTGGTATTTTTTATTTACGACAAATTCATTGGATTAAAGTGGATTTCCGATGAGAAACCCAAGGGTGAGCTCAAGTGGCCGGGAATTCGCGTCACGTGAGTGACTTACCATCAGTGGCGCAATCCCTTCCCTCTTCCCCTTATTAGAATAATTTCAGAGGGGTTGGACATCCCCCACAGCTGTAGGTCTCCCCCCATCTCCAACGGGAGAGACAATCTCCACAATTTCTCTCCGCAAATCTCCAAAGTGAATTCATCCCTCTCCACCCGCACATACCTCCAGTGCCGACGGGGTGATTACTTCGAGTGCGATATTTGAATTTAGGATTTTGATTTTGACAATTGCATCCCAACCAATACAATCCGGACACTCTCATCCGATTACAGAAGATTGATTCACCCTTCTCCCCCTTTTCTGTTTTATTTTCCTTCAGTACAGTTCTCCATTATCCACCAACAGCCGCACCCCTTTACCATCGGCTTTGTGATAATAATGAAAAATTGGTCGCCCTCTCCCCAAAAAGGCACTTCCCCCAGAAAAATGTTCCGTTAAAAATTGCCGCGTGAAAATTTACCCCCGTTGTCTGATAAATTTTTCTCAATAAAATCCAATCGATGGATATATTTTTATTAAAAAAAGAATAAATCGAAAATAAATGAATTTTAAAGAGAGAATGTCCAGAAATTGAAAAATAAAAGTTGAATTCGTATTGAATTGGACGGAAAGGGAATAATAGCCACTGCATCTTATTTCGTACGACATGTACCCTACGCAACGTCATTTAGCATGCGGCATGTACCGACAAGCAGCGGATGGAAATGAAGATAAATTAGAGTAAATAAGCAGTAAATGGATGTAATGCCGCGTGTGCTTAATCTTCGTTAAGCAACTCCACAACAAGCCCCGGTATCTGAGAAGTCCCAACCCCAGTACGATTGAATTCCCTGGGTTTTTCTCATTCCGAAATTGTTCCAACTGGTTTCAATTAATTTTTTCCCCCAACTCTATTAGCGTTAATAACGTCTGTGTTAGTTTTCCATCGGAAATATCGATATCTCCGGGGTTTTCCTGGTGTTACACTCCAGAGATTAAAATCAAAGAACGTACCGATAACCAATTCCATTTGCTGAGTATTATTTTTCACAAGAATATCCATTGAAACGTGAAAATAAAAATAAAAAAAGGGGATATATCGTGCTTCTTTTTATGCATTGTTCTCAACAATCAATTAGCAATAGATTTTTTCGAATTGATTGCAATTATTGAAGAAATCTAAACAATCGCTTCCATTTTCCATAACAATCAGATTTTAATGATTTTTTTTGCACATCGGAAAATAAAATATTTGAACTGCTAAAGCGAGAATTAACTAGTCTGACATGAAAAAAAAGGAAATTCCTGATTTCATGAATACAATATTTCTACTTTTAAAGCAAAACAAAACGACTATTTTGAAAAAAAATATGAAATCGATCCATTAATTCATGAAATATTTAAGAAAATTAATTTTTACAGCAAATCCATATTTATGTTAAATTTTTTCAAAATCGATCGCTAAGAAAAAACGTTAATTATCGGATACACACGCATAACCGAAAAAAGGTTCTTTGAAGGAAAGATTAGAGAATCGAAGAATCGCTCAAATAAAAAAGATTCATTGAAAAGCAAAAAGGTGAATATTTGAATAGATGGAGTAGGATCGGAAGGTAGAGATGGCGACAATAAATACAAGTAACTGTAGCCTTTGCCCGCCTACTGACTACTCAATTAGGCTATTTCGTACAGTCTCAATGCTCCTCGGGTACATTGTGCTCAACAGCGGTGCAAATCGCGTCCACGTGGTGCTGTACATCTGTCGCACACCAGTATTCGCACCCAGGAGTAACCCACCCCTTTGGTGTAGTCTTTATTTTCCCTTTTTCACTCGGCTTTTTCGCACTCCCCAAACCATTATCGTCATCACCCTGGTGCGGGTGCACAGTACCCATTGTGCCATTTGCCAACTTAGAGTACGACTTTTTTTTTTTCCACACCCCCTTCCTTATGACACATGTGCCATTCAACTCGACGGGGATAAGATATTAATAAAATGTGTGTTTGAGGGTTGAAGGAACGAGTTTTCTTCGGGATTGGGTTGGACACGTGCCTTTATCTGTGTTTGTTGCTCGTTTCAACTAATTGGCACGTGCAGGGAGACGTTCGAATCTGGCTGTTTGTAACTCGATGGACCGAATCGCCATCGCGAGATTAAGAAATATGGTAGAGAACAATGTTTAAGATACTTTGAGGGTAAAAACATTTCAAGCACACGCAGAAAATTACTCTCCCTTTTAAGTAAATGAATTCACTTTAAATTAATTTCCATTTGCTTAATGAAAAAGCAAATAATATCTTCAGGTAATGAAAAACAAATTTTCCCAGAGGAATAACGACGAAATAGGATAATGTACTCTTTCAATATTCCGGTGTATCTCCAACAGACGCTGAAGATGTTCAGCTGACTGAAAAAAAAAATCAAATAACCACCCTACTTCGCAGCACACCCTCCCTCGTTCTTCTCTTATATTAAATTGTTGCCAGATTTTTTTTATCCAACACGCGACAAAGGAAGGGAAAATGACGCCGGTACCTAATCGATCAGAAAATCGGGAAGATTATTAAATCGCAATATTCGAGCATGAGTTTTTTGATGCCTGAGCCCTTTGTCAGCAACAGCAGCTGTGACAGTCGTTTGAGCCTCATCAAAAACGGTGCTTTCTTTTTTTTTCTTTCGTATCAAATCGACGAATTATCTGTTATCAAATTTTCCGTTTCACTGGGAGAACGAAACCTAGGCAAATGTATGTGACAGTGTAGATTGAATGAAACGAGCTCGGGGAATTGTAGGCGACCACACATCTATCTCCAGGGAATCACTCTGTTCTATTTAAATCTGAGGTCCGTTGGGATAGTCCAGGATGAATCGACTGTGAGGTAGAATGCAGATCAACGGCAGAAATAAATAAAATTGTGCCGATGCCATCGAAAATCCCGCAGTTCAACCCAACGATCGCAATTCTCCACGTGGAGAGAAATTCATTTGAAAAATTACCGTAACGGCAATATCTCAGTTTCAACCGGAAAATCGGAGTTTAAATTTCCATTTTTTCGCACTATTTTTGCTCCCAGATTTTTTTTTCACTCCTTGATGCATACAATTATCCGATAAATAAAACCAATACACATTATATTCAATAAAATCTTGTCGTATGCTTTATCATTCTACAATGAAAGTGCACGACCAAGAAATTGAGTAGCGTTAGTGAAATTCAATTAAAACACTGTATATATATGAATATTTTTTAATTGTCAATTTTTATGTACCTATTATAAAAAAAATCATTTTAACGAGCTAATCTATGCGGTGAAAAACGGTGACACTTTCCGCTAAATCTGGATTTAGTTAAGAGGAAAAAGAGCGAAAAGGATCTAACAGAAGAGAGTTTGTCCTTGCAATCGAATCCCTCCGTTTGAAGATCAAAATCGCATATTTCGGGAGCGGCAACTGGCGAAAGATGTGTTTTTGCTTGAGTCTCCGATTCTACTCCTCAAGCATCTCCTCATTGCGTTGAAACTGAATGGAATGATCCTTTGACGCGTGAGTGACAGCCATGGCTGCTATGCATCTGTCTCGTGCCTCTTTCCCTCACTTTAACTTCTCGCTTTCGCCTTAAAACCCGACGGTACACATACTCCCATCTCCTCCATTTTTTTTTCATTATTTTCCCATCTCATTCGGTGTCTCCTTTTGCCTTCCACGCCCGGTGGTTACGAGTCCGCTCGACTTGGACTATGAATGGGTCTTTGTAAGAGACGATGAGCCGTTTGCAACACCGAAATAAACGGGGTAAAAAGATGAAAGGGTGAAAAAAAAAACGGGAGAAAGGTATATACGAGATGAAACCTAACCGACTAACTAGCCGTTTTGCCAACCAGAGAAGCCCATCATGGAGAGATTTCGTGCCAATCGTCTTTATTTTGACTCTTTACCCAGATAAAAACTCGAGATGAAGGAAAACTTGTAATTTTCTGAGTGATACGATGAACATGATCCAACACTCATCTCTTGAAACTAGAGATTAATATCACATCTGTAAAGTACACTCATGTCGCCGTACAAACAAAACCAAATAATACTGTTAGTTGAATCGAGAAGAGCCTGAACGAAAAGGAATTTCTCTAGGAGGGTCACCAGCAAGATTATCTGTGTGGGTTTCTTTGAGAGATCTCTGAAAGACTCCTTCATACATTGAGCGTTTCTTATCTGATGGTGAAGGGCTCTATCTCCAAAGAACAATTACTTTATCGTTCCACAGAAGATTCATTTCACGTAATTTGTAAATTCAACCGAGTGCTTTTAAGGTTAATGGAAATTGTAATAGCTTCCAGATAAACAGTATCGGTCTCCCCGAGGTATCAAACATTCATGAAGTATCTGGGAATGCTGTCCCGCTGGTCATAATCAAGAGAATCGATCTCGTAACGCGATCCCTAATCCGTATTTGACTATTGTTGAGAACCAGTCAATTCCTCTCATGTCCCCGCGCCCCTAAAGAGACAGGAAAAAAAGAAACTTGTCGGGGGGCTTTTAGATGAGTTTTACAGTCCAAAGAGATGTCCCAGGTTTAGTCCCTCCTCTCCCCGATTGTTTTGAAAGGGTTTTCGTCAGCTGTGTACATATACCACATAACTACAGTAGGAAGGGCGTATATTTTTGGCCCGCAGAAGTCAAATTTCAAGTTGTACGCAAACAAGAGACACTGGGTGGCCGATTTTTTAATAACCACTATGAATAAATAGATGGTGTGAGTTTATGCTGATGGGATTCTCTTTTAACCGAATATTCAACACTCTGAGATATCACCACTCCGATTAGCATTACCCGAGACACGCACTTTCTGTTGAATTACGGACGACAACCAGGAATTTCTGGCTGCAGACGGTTTGCGACATTCCGCTGCTAAAAGCACTCGACGCATCCACTCGTCACTTTCACTCCTACCAGACCAACAAAACCATGAGAAATGAAAACATACGAGCGCATTTTTTTCTTATTCTATTCTTTTTTCATTTCGAGGGGCTAGAAAAATGGCATATAGACACCGGCTAAAATTCTTACCTAGATCGTTATAAATTATTTTGAAGCGACATTGTATCCGAATAGTAGTAAACCCCAGTGCTCGGTCATGCGACACGCGGTTATTTTCGTGGCCAACAAAGACCATTGTTCAAAAGATCGAAGAGACCGTTATGTCCTTTGGGCTCCTTGCGATGATTCCCCGATGCTCAAGATGTATTGTGAATAAGCCCCTGTGACTTACATTTCAACCACAATAACATGTTTTATTTTAACGTACATTTATTTATGTCTCTGCAACAATAACTACCGCTCCCCGATTTATTTCACTCAAGTACCGATTTTTCTCTGTTTCAGGTAAGAAAATATCATACGTCAGGGATTATTCGTCATTGTGAGTACTGAATTTTTACCTTGAAAAATTGGGTATCTGGACGTGACGCCGCAGGATATTAAAATATTACACCGGTCCCTCCTCTAGCTTCATCCTAAGAAAATAAATCACGAATATGAAATTTGAAAAAAGTCAACAATGAGCGGAGAGGAGAGGATCGACGCGGGGCAGGGGGGACGGAAGGGGGGTGGAGACCCCGTGGATATTCTATCACCTCGACACACAATTCGCAGAAAAAAAAAACGATATTACTTGGGTAAAAGAAGACCCTAGTGTCGAGAAATGCACTTGGACTTGGCTACCTCGTGTCGTAAATGTCATTCTCCGATGCTGTCGTCTTTCTGGCGTACGGTCAACCGACAAAAAGAAACCGCCACTCAGAAGAGAGAAGTCGAGTCATTCGGAAAGGCTATTCACTGCACGTTTGACACTATCTCTTCTCGTCTCTCAAGACCCCTGGTTTGCCTATACAACATCTACCCCCTGGTTTATTCCTCTGTCATTCTCCCGCGTATCTTACGTTGCCTATCAGCGCAATCGAATATTCTACGTGACGCAATCCGCCCCATTGTAAAATTACCAAATTGCCCTCTAACCTGAGCCCTTGCTCTTCATTTTCTTATACGTGCAGTATCTTCTACATTGGTTTTCCATTCTAGAAAGGATACTTTGCTATTTCATCTACATTTTTTAGGAAAACGGTTCAAAAGTTGAAGAGAGTAAATTTAACAGAACAGCCGAACAACAGATTGCAGTTCATCCGATTTTACTTGAAATTCCAACTGTAATTTTGCCCCGATGGATTTCTAACGTTTCCGGCTTTCGAGGCTGATATCTTCCTATTTTCTACTGACATACGTAACGACGTGTGATGCTTCAGCCCCTTCCTCTGAAAAGGGTGAAACCCTATTTCCAACATGAAGCACCTGAATACACGCCCCGGGAGAAATTAAATACGTCAAAAATGAGCTAGTTCCCTTTGATTGAGAAAAGAAGACCAGAAAATAAAAGTCTGATATTGCAGCTATAAGCGTGATGTGAACATTTTAAGAGGTCACCGAAATGAATTCAATTTGCGAGCGTTGATTGACAAAGCCAAAGTCGTTGACTCAATCCCGCGAGAGTCGGGATATAGTGGATGCGTGAAACAGATACCAGTGCACAAAACCGTGCACATGAAGCGTACATCTAGGTCCTCTGTACAAGAGTGCATGAAGGGAATGAGGGAATGAGGGAGTCGGGTGTCGAGTGCTCTCGAGTGCCTCACGCCAAAGCCTCCGACCCTATGTGACCTTGCCGTATCCTCTCAACTTGTCTGTTCCGTTGCTCTCTGAAAATCGAGGGTCCATGATAGACTCTGATTCACCTCCCCGACATCTATTTGTCAATCCACAGACAACTCCAGATTTTCATTTCAGATTAACAATTCAATTATGAAATCGTGAAACCTCGACCCAAGTCCGACATTGTTTGATGCATTATTTTTTGGCAATTTTTGTGGAACTCATCCTGGAGTAAGATAACACCCGGACCCCTCCTGCATGCGTATTGATTAGCATTCGGCATTCGGAATTCGGCATTTGGAATTGGAGGGGTGGCTTTTAATCCAGTTGGTCTGTCCATCCCTCCGGGTTCAAGTTGATATCGTATATCTCCGGGTTCTCGGATCGAAGGTGAAGCCCATTGATCAGAATGACTTTCCAAAAGGCGCGATATCTTGACAGTATACCTCTGAGGAGCTCCTCACGTGGCCCATTAATAATTCCACGGTAAATTCAACGATAAATTAGACTAACAAAGTTATTGAGAAAGCTTCTCCACTATCTTGCCAAGACATTCTTCGCTTCTACCCCGTAGTAACACCACGCTGTGAGCTCTTGATCACATATATACATCCGTTGATCCGAGGGCTGGGGTATCCCTGGATTTAACTTGAGGGGTGAGGGGCATTCAAGTGTGCCCGGAGGGATATTGAACGGTGGATGCTGCGTTGTAGAGAAATTGCTGGTTTGGATGAAACTGATAAACGATAGTCGAGTCTCCAAGAAATCGCTGGATCAATCAGATCCCGAGAAGAAAACTTTCATGAAAATGACAATACAATTTACACTGTGACATTTTAAAATGCGAAATGGAGACACGAAGAACACGCAGGTAAAAACTGCTAACGCGCCAGATTAATTCGAGATTTTCACCACCATTTTGTCTCCCCATTTGCAACTCTTTATTTCGTATGGGGCAGCCACTGTCACTGCTCAAAGGCGGATAAATCGTGCACGAAGTGGAAGACTCGGGGTTTTTTTTTTTTTTTTCATTACATTATTCTTATCCAGGATATCGTTCTATCACAGTGACGTGCGAATGCCTGCCCGAAAAATATTATGCCATGTAAAAAACGGACGGAATGTCTGCAAAGTAATGTAGGTTTCGCCTGTTTCCCCGGCAATCTCCCCGCCGCTCAACATTTTTTTCTCCATCCTTTCTTTCACTGCCACAGGCCATATTCCCAACGCCAACGAAAACTTTTTCACGTGTGGAATATTCTGTCAGTGTGATATCCGCGAGATTCACGAGGAGTTGTCGCAAATCAAAATTTCACCATTGAAAAAATATCACGAGCAATTTATATCTTGTTGCATTAACCCTTGAGACATACAGTACATCCAGTTTTATTCCAATTCATTCCCCGTGATCCCTCGTAAAAATCTGACATTTCCCGAATCAGCAACTTTGCATGACTAAAGGAGCCACATAAATTCCCCTCGATCTATAACCCGTGCGCATTTCCTACGGATGCTGAGATATACCGGAAGAAAAAAAAAAGGCAAGATAGAGTCATCGATTCTTTTATCGTCTCTTACGCGTTTATCTAACATCTGACATTTCACATTTATGAAACACACGTCATAAAACACGACCCCCGTGTTGAAGTGCATCCCTATCTGCCATTTCGCATAAACAAAAGCCAGAAGGATTTCGTAAACTTCAATTTTTACGATCCACATAAAATAAAATACCTATCTTCTTCTCTGTGTTTTAAACTCGCTTTCCTTTTTTTCGAAGGGCGGAGGTTGGAACATCTAGATTATTCTTCTGTTGATTTATATATTCCCAGGAGATGTGGATGGTAACAGTGGTGAACGAGTTCGGAAACTAATATTTTTATTGACTCTAATAACGGACTGTTCTATTGAAGATGCCAGAAATTTTTCCTTTAAATTTTCCGCCCGCAGAAATTCTTGTTTTTCCTCCATTGTTCCATTATGGAATCCCCTCTGGATTTTTTTTATAGAACAAATTAATTAATCTCTAATGAAAGAGAACATGGAGTTTTTAACAAATTCCATTGGGGATTTGCAAAATCTAAACACTTGCTCGGGTAATTTTCCAACATCTCCATAAATAACTAATCTTCCTTCAGAATTAACCGATTGAATATAACGTGACAAACTCTTGAAACTATCTCAAGAATTTCGTCTCTAAAATTTATGACGTCCTTGTGACCATTTCATACCATAAACCCTGAAAAGCCACAAAAAATACTCAGTCAAACCCGCTAAAGTCACGTCCATCGAGACTGGTCAACACATGGACCCTTACTCATTGCATTACAACCTATATAAAAAAAAAAACCAAAAGCCAAAGCCTCTCCCACTTTCAAATTTTCCACTTTCCAGTCAACGAAATCGCCAAATAGCAAGTGCCACCCTTCGAAATTTTCTTTGAAAAACCACAGAAAAACAAAATCCACCGTTGAAGTCCGAAGTTGCTGACCAACCATTGCAGTCATTCACCATGATTTCACCTCTTCATGATTCAATTGAACGGCATACATAATCAAATTAAATAAACTCTTCCCCAATGATCAAGATTCAAATTCAGTGTATCCGCCATTATATCCAATTATATTCTCAATGAATACGATTCAGAGATACCCACCTCCATAATCACCTAGAAGAATTAAAACCTTATCGAAGCCCATCAGTGGCACCACAAATTTCATCTATTCCTGAGGTTTTTGTTATTGTCTCATCATATCGACAACAAGTAAATCCCATTGCTGGATTAAAAGATTGGATTGTGAATAAATAAATCACTAGAACAATGCTGAGTCGCTTCATACCAGGGTATGAGAGAAAAGGTTCTGAATCGAGAGCTGGAGGTGGAGGTCTGCGGTGGATGCAGTGAAATACGTCTGAGACCCGTAGAATGGCTTCTCTCAAACAATCGCTTATGGATTTTTGTCGTAATTAAGCCGACTGTGCATGAATGCTCGCCGTAAGAGGGGTAGAAGGTGGATATTGAGTCCAGACAATACGGGATTTGGAGCATTGTTGCGGACCTTATCGACGCTGTGGCAGTCCCCGCGGCGCACAACGTTACACACACAGTCCCGACTAAACGCCGTTAAATGCCGCTTTGTTGTACCGTTTCGGTTAATTACTATATAGTCTTGGCAAGACAACGAGACTGAAGGGATTCGGAATTTCTCCAGGAAAATCGAGGGTGACATTGTCCTAGCCGGGGACAATTCATTTCATAGCTGGTTTGGCTTAGGCTCATTCTTTCAATTAAACTCACAAACAGTCAATTATATAATTTCTCAGAATCCACCGGTGAAGTGCTTAGGACGGGCATATCCTTCAATGGCGATGAAAAGCCCCTCGACACAGAGAATGTCATTTCGCTTACGATATATCACTCTCGGGAAGGTACTACCCATTGTTCCGGTGTATATCTACATCGGCGTTGAGCATCACTGGTTTATTAATCCTTGGACACCCTCGAAAGCTCCTTGGGCTTTACACTCCAATGCACTCTCCCTTTCTCCTGGTGTCGTTGTCGTTCCCATGGATACTATTCGGATAAAACATGTAAACATCCTAGCCCAACACTGCCAGGTCCAGGGCCACATCCAACCTGTTTTTTCCCTTTTTCGTTGCTGTCATATCCTGACGATATCCTGTTAACAAGACACTCTGATGAAAAGACAAGTTTTTCTGTGTCCGCTTTTGACCTCAGCGACAGTGGCTTCTCAATTTTATAGGTGCACATCATCAAGGGTAGGAGGACCGAGTCCCTTCAAAGAAAACAATACTCTTCTGGAGGAGACACCATTATCCTTTTTTTTTTCGTCCAGGTTTCCGTCAATAAATCCCCCCTCACACGATTCCCCCTCCATCCACGTCTCTTCCGGGGACTTTCCTCATCACCGAGAACCCTCAACCAGTCGTCGATCCACTTGTCTCGAGAGCTCGCAATTACAAACAATCTGGCAATTATTGCCTCGAACCTACAGTAGCCCAGACTCCCACGTCAATGTCGAGGTCCCCGGGTCCGATTTATCCTCTCAGCTGGCGGGAATGGTCTGGCTCCTGAAAAATTCAAACCGACGGGATACGAGACATGACTTGAAGTATAATGGATGAATCCATGAGACACTTTAGTCGGAATTTCCATGAAGTCACACCCGAAAGACAGAATGATCAGAAAATCTCGCTCACTCCTTAAAAATTTTAGGACGAATGAGAATTTACGGAACGGTGTGATGCCAAATTGGATTTTCATTAATATTGAGAAGCTATTTTTTTAAAGGAATTATAATTTTTTCCACTCAGCTGTGTCCCTAGAGTGAAGTAAATAGCGGAAATGGCAAGCCCTCCGAGTAAAGAGCTTTATTCGAACAGACTAACAGATCCATGCATTTGGACTATTTCTGCCCCGAGGTAATGTACGTGGGGATTTCCCAACTACAATCCAACTAGCCTCCTGTAGTCAAAACTAAACGTGAGATTATGTACGAGTTTCGGGAGGGGTTGAAGGAACGGGGGAAGAATTTCCGTGGAAATCCAGAGAGATGAGTAAAATTTATTCGCTGATGGACCTGGGATTTGTTGAGGTCTCCCTGGGTATATCAAAATGCTCTAGTTCTTGATGAATAAATTGTTATGCAAATGACTTCTGCCCTAACGAAAATGACATTATGCCTCGCGGATGAAGACACTGCCTCCTTTCTTATCTACCTCAGCAGGTGTAATTTTATCTACTAGACTGGTTTATATTGCAACAGTTGAATTATTTGTTCTCTCCGTCGACCCGTTAAACTGTGCGTTAAAAAGTCCCGTATAAATTCTCACGTTTCCCCCTATTTTCCTCATTGCGAGAGGCTGAGAGCTTAAATATTTCCCGGTTTAATTACACTTGTGCTTATACGACTCCGTAAAATAGCTGGGGGGGTGGGTTGGGGTTCCAAGGAGGAGGAACATAATCGTAAAAGTCGCACTGTTCCCACGGCAAATGGTGGGCGCATCGCATATACCAGAGGTACCTTTTTGGAACTCAACTCACCGGGAATTCGAGAGGTTGTCTCCTCTCTGCTATAAACGTCCGGACCTACCCATCTTTTGGTTCTCACTTGCTTTCATTATTATTTTTTTTATGCATCCCTCTCCATGCTTATTTCCTGGTAGACGGGCGAATCAGAGAGGAGGGAACAACTGAGAGCATTTGAATACAAGTGGCCCTCGTTCAGTCCTGCTGTTGGATTCTCCGAAAGCTGCCCACGGGAGTCCTTTCCAACCGGGAGGGCTGCTCCCCTCTAATTTTTTCCTTCCCTCTTCCAGTCATTTCTCCTTTTCGGGGGTTCAACCCTGGTTTAATCGATTTATCGACACGACTCCCCTTCAGAAACATTTTCCATTCTATTTTTTAGACTTGAACTTCCTTTTGCACGGAACGTCTTCTAGCGACAAGTATTGACAACCCAAAGCAATACAATTGGAAAGGTCAAAGATCGTTAAGAAGCCGGGAGGAAGAATTAATTAAGACCCCATCAACCGATCCACTAACAACTCGGTTGTCAACAGTAATTGAACGAGTGCAATTCGTCGGCAAATTTTTACTCCAACATTTATCGCCTCGACTCTCGATTTTTCCTGGGTGACGATAATTAGGGAGGAAATCAGTTGCATATTATTCATTTGTATCAGAGCATCAGCAAGGCATCGCCACTTATTGCTAGAAGAATGACATCGAGAAAGTTGTAATGGTGGAAAAAAGCAAAGTGGTTGAACGAGTTTGGTATCCCGGCGCCGAACACGCGATATTTAAATAGTTTGATCTCGTTTGGTCTCGCGAATTGAGACTATCAGTATTTTGCCACGCGCCAATGCATGTGTGCGTAACCGATAGGAGGTTGTCAATAATTTATAAATGTCGAGGTTGTGGCTGTGCGAAAAATCGCGCCCCAACATCTCAAGATAATGCCAAAGCATGCTTCAAGTGTAATGCACCTAATACAGACTCGTCCCATGGATCATTAACAAAGCCGTCTATTTCGAGCGGAAATAAACACGAGTGGGCTTGATGCTTGCATTCTAAGTGACGCTATTTTCTTTTTATCTTACTCGTTTTGTTTGCGGTTTTTTTCATAGGTTTTTCATTCCAGCTCGACTGCCACGAATGAACTCCTTGTAACAATAAACTTGAGCGAATGTATCTCGCTTGTTTCATCGTGAAATAGGCATCGCTTTGTGAGAGATAACTGCGCGTGGATGAGCCGTGGATCATCCGGACGACACGAATTTATTTAACACTCTGGTTTATCTTTTCTTTTTCTGTGGGATATTTTTGGGTGGCACTTGATGGAGCGATTCTAAAGTGCTTGTACGTGATGAAAATGTCCCCCCAGTTCACTGATAAATCTTCAATTCGAGTTTTATTCTGGTGGGTGACATAAGACGATTGGATTTACCAAAATTTTTGTGGATGGGTTTATTAATAGAAATAGAAATTTGTTCTACCATCGAGTGCATCGTTTGGATCGGGTGAACTCATCTGTCTGATAGCAGAATAGAGCACTTTGTCGAATGAAAAGCCGATTCAAGCTCAATTAGACGTCCTCCCGAATCAATATCACTCCATTATTGGTGAACAATTCGATTGTTTGATTGGGGTAGGAATGGAGTGTTGAATAACACGCGGAGTGCCAACGGTGCATGTTAATTTGGTGTCACCTTCAATTTTTCTCTCAACTCATGTGTACATGATACGTGGGGAGAACGAATGTTGCGACGTGCATTATTCACGTCGTTGTAACAAAAACGAGAGTCGGACTGCAACGACACTTATAAAGGAGACGCCTCTTCTCTCTTTTCACCTTTTTTTTTTGTCACTCTCTTCATTCACCACCAAAACAGTCGTGACCAATGACTAATTTCCCATCAACACGTATAAATTCTATAAATAAAAATGCCGGTTCCCACGTTAAGGCCGTCTTAACCAGAATATATAAACAAAAATCGAATTATGTATTTATTTATTCATTTTGTTGTTCCACCGGTATAAATCACGGGAGGAGCAGAGGAAATACTCATTGTCTGCTGTACATATGATTCATGATCCGCTGCCACTGTGTCTCGAGGTAATGCAAAGAGAAAAGGTGTTGCAAATGGAGAAAAATGAAAGGGATAAAAAAAAAATGCTGGTATAGGCCTCTGACTCCTCTGAGACTCACCAAGACGTCACCTCCCGGCAGTTTGAAAGTGCACGCTTTATATTCCCCCGTGTTGCATCTCTTTGGTTCACTCCCTTGCTAAAGTCTCCTCGTGTCTCGTTAAAAATATCGTCTTTGTGCGTCACGTAACATTCGGCCGGAGACACTGACTTGTTTTTATGAAAAAAAAAAAAAAATCCAGGAACTCGAAGAACAAAAAAAAAGATATCCGAGGAATGTGATTTAAAAGTTGGACAAAAGGGAAAACAGCGGAGGGGAAATACGAGGTTGTACGACATTAGACACCGCTGGTGCTAGAAAATTCCAGAGTATATGATGATGGAAGTCCCAGCGGTTCTGAGACCGAGTGAGGACGTACCTAGAGCTAAACTCAAACCCCTCTCATCTAGATGAGATAGAGGTTAGCCTTGCGGCGGTGAAATAACGACAGGACTAGAGTACCCTTCTATCCGACCTCTGTGTCGAGTGCTCACGATGTACTCCAAAGAAGAAAAAATAAATCGCCAGAGCGGCCAACTCAAGCCTGATGGAGCCATTTACCACAGTTTTTCATCTAATTCATTGGAATTAATTTTCTATGAGCGTGTTACCTCCTTACCAGAAATTTCTCCAAGCTTTTTGCCGAGATTCTAACGCTTGAGAGCTCACGAATCAGGCAGAATAATTATCTGTAAATTAAAATTCCATTTAATCTTCGAAGAAAATTTTCCCAAGTTGTTATTATAATTATGCCATTATAATTACAAGTAGTCTACCTCAGGAATTACCGGTTATTGATTCATAGGTTTTGCCAATTGAACAATTTTTAAACTTCAACATGAACATCAGGATGATCCTGGGGGAATTGAAATTACCCCTGGCATACAAGTTGTATTATAATAGAAAAAAAGAGCGAATGGAAGAGATAAAACCCAAGTGCTTTGAAAACAAATCACGAGATGATATAAACTCGATGGACGATTGAAATCGATTATATTTCCGTAACGATACTTCAGTGTATTCGTGCGACTTGAGAAAAGAGAAATGTATCTCAGCAGAATCGAACCCCATCATCGATATTGCGAGGGGGCATCGATTTCCCGGTGATCGTTACCTCGCAAATAATATTACACCGGTGAATGAAGTTAGATATTTCTTTTTTTATCCACGGTGGTCCGGTCCCTCAATCGTCCAGAAAACTTGCAAAGTGGATGAGAAGATCAAGGGGACAGAGTGGAAAAGACACGCACGATTCGATGAATACGTAAGAGAGCTCTGAATACCGACTTCCGGCATGACTCCAACGTTCGTGACTTCTTTACGCGATAACTAACGATAAGTGATGGGGGGAACGCCTCCAAACCAACTTTCAATCAATATTTTCTTATAACTACACGGTTTCGCCCCAAGAAAAATTCACTAAACGCTAAGTTTTATAACAAAACAAATACAAAACAGCGTTCAATACCATTTCGTCCCACGTTTCCTACTCTAGAATGTAGAGTCTAGCTGTTTTATTTTTAGAAAATTTTTATTTCAATCTAGAAACTGCAGTGACCGTCTTGTCTGGATTTTTAATCATCAGAGATGAATATAAAATTCAATCAGAAAAGTTCACTACATCTCTTATTCATCTTGGGAATTAAAGAAAATTGAGTTTTCGTGTTATCCGAATAATTGACTGATTTGTATATGAAAACATGAATTTTCAGACTCATCGTATTAATTATTAATTAATTGACATTATATATTTAAATCTTGAGGAATTATAATTGAGATCAACCCGTTATTGTCACCCCAAGAGCCAATGATATACGCGCCAACTTTTTCACTTAATTCAAAATTAATATTAATCATCAGAGCATTCATCATTATTATGTTTAAATCACAATGAATAAATAATAAAATTTTCGTAATGGCCACTAAATAGATGAAAATTCCTCATAAATTCTAGCAGTTGTCAGTTATAATTTCAAGTATACATTGCCATCATCTCCGGATAATCCGAGACATTATGCATCTCACCGCGTTACCAGAACCCATGGAGCCAGTGATCTCCTCAATTTCGGTTAGTACCATGTGTAACTTGGCTTACACATAAACCGTACCGTAAACAACCCACGACACTGGTAAACATGGAAAATTATGGTCGAGTCAAGGCGCGAGAGTACACGTTGAAAATTGTTTCCAATTCCCAAAGACCCAGGATAATGCCCATTTTGTCTGCGTGCATTAAGTTATCAGTGGAAATGTTCACTTTTTGCGGGTAATTTATCGCTTAATCACCCGCCGGCTTGGCCGTCCCCATGCGGTACCATATAAATTTTATCGTAATACTTTTTAATTTATTATTTACTCGAGATAAGTGGCGCTTGCCAGAGAAATAAAAAAAATCAACCGGCCCACCCAGTTTCCACGATTAAAACAATTTTTCATGGCAATGCAAATTCAAAAATGAAAGATTGTGCTTGACTTTCTAATTTAACGAGTTATGAAATAGAGCGAATACTTTTTTTCTCGTACAGCCTGTCACAGACGAAAAATTTGTTATTCCTAATCTTCCATGGGCCTTCATAGAGAACAATCTCTTTTTTCGGATTTTATTTCCGTTTTTCTGGAGCAGCTTGGGTTTTCCACGTTTTCAACATTTTTTGGGAACAACAACAATCTTCACTATATCACTATTGTTTAATCCAGAGGAAAAGAAAATGATGACTTCAACGACTACACCGAACCGTAAAGATGTCGTTTGTGTCTTCCAAAGCATGAAAGACTGGTATCATTCTCGTGTTGTCAAATTATTCAAACGTTTTGGATCTGCAATTTGAAGTAAAAAATGGAAGATTGTGCTGGAGTTTCTAATGTAACACGTTATGAAATAGAGGAAATACATTGACGGGGGAATTTACGTATTTGCTAATTTTTTTCTCGCACTGCAACTCGTGGAAAAATATATAAAGCAGTAACTGATTGGCAACACGTCCGGTAGATCTGACTGTGGCAGATTGTAGTGTTGATAGTGCAAGAGGCGAGGAAGCGAGGTTGAGAAAATTAAGAAGCCTCGAGGGGGTTGGTTGGTTGGAGGTGAAGTATAAAAGGATTGTCAGTAGTACACCATATGATTTACATTGACTCTGCGTGCTAGAGGGATTCACGCTGAGTAGTCCCTGATGATGATGTCGTATACCGATGATTATGAGGATAATAAAAGCCAGGATGATGATGACATCAAGCAGTGCGCCAATTTATCAACTAGGCCATAAACCAGTCATGAAGGCCCGTATTAAAAATTCTACTGGAGGGGAAAAAAGCCAAACAAGTAATCTGATTCATTCCAGATGCCAAGTGAAAAGTTATGGAGGATCTCAGCGGTGATAGTGGATGAAGACAGGTCTCCTCAATGATATTACAACCCAAGAGAGATTTTTTTTTCACTTTTTCCTAGCCTCGATAGCCGTCATCTCGCACCCACGCAGTTTTTTAGGCAGTCAAATTTCAGGAAGAGACACTGGGGGGGACTGGGCTTATGACCGAGGTGTGACTTTGGAAAGAAATTTCCAAGGATTTACATTCAACGCCTACACGCTGTATCTATCACACCCACGAATTTTCATGGCCCTCGTGGGATTTTGGATGGGGAACACGTGTTTGACTGCATGGGAGAATAGGGCTTTATCGTAAAGTATGGATTTCAAGGGTATCCATACCGATAAGCCAAGTGTTTTTATGAATTCTTCAGGCATAAATATTTCAAATGGTGGGATTAACTGGTAAACAACTGTTTCTAGTGGTGGAATGGAGAGGGAAGAGTCTGTCTTTATGAGCAACAACGAGGCGGGCCTCTGCAACACGCCTTAACAAGCTCATTAGTCTATTTGCATGACAGGTAAAGCGCCCTGGTGTGGTTTCACCCGTGCAAATAATAACGGGTTTTACACACGAGGGTATACCCCAACGTTGTCGCGCTGTTGAGCTCTCAGGTGGCCAGAGTAGATCGTAAAGTGTAATCGCGTGCGAACCACCATTGTGGTTAAGAGTTTTGATCACTACAACACATCCCACTCTCCAGCTTCAATTGACACCTATTTGTTTCATCGTAAATTCATCGAAATCCAATTATCAACTAAAAACGTTTATCACAATGTCGAATTACAAACATTGTCTTTAAACCTTTCTCTCCTAAAATAATCATAACTCTATTTTATTTCATATTTCTTTCATTTCAAGGATTTCGGACCGATGAGCGTTCAATTTACAGTTCTCATAAATTTTGAATAATTTTTCATATATACGGATCAGTAGTTATCGTTTTCAGGTGCAAAAACTAAGCAATCAATTATTCAATAATTTTTTTGAGGCTTGAAAATACATATCTCTATAGGAAATTACGATTACAAAGATGTCGTACTTTGAAAAAAACAGTCTTTGAAGATTATCTTTCATTTATGTCTGCTGAATGAAATGCTGAGTAAAGGAGTCATTCTTATTGAAGAAAAATAATTTATTATTAATTTCTTATGATGTAATTTTTTTTAAAATATTTATTTCATGCCTTTATACTTAATAAATCGTTCGAGACGTAGGAAAATTAAAATAGAGAAGTTTTCAAAAGAATTTTTTCTAATTTTGCACTGTGATGATAATAGAAAAGTTTTTGAAAAATTTGTAATAGAAACGATTGGAAGAATTTCGATTGAAAGAAATTCAAACATCGAAATGTAGAAATGGGCGTGTAAAATGATGAATTTTCTACTTTTAAGTAATAAACTTTTTGGTTTCGAAATAGGATATTGTGATGGGAGTGCGGATAGTGCAAGTACAAAAGGTACTTGTTGAGACGCAATATGAAGGCCTGTTGTTCATGACGATGAGTGACTAGAGCCGAGAGCAAAGAGGAAGGGAATGTGGCAAAGAGAGGCAGACCCGTGTCAATAGACCGGGTGATGTACATCGGTACTCCAGTGGTGCTGTATGAGTTGGTAGAACGTACGTACACAAGTACGAGGTGTACATGCTCGGCGTTTTAACGCTGATCGAGATTTACCAGGGCAGACGGCGATAGCTATTGACAAAATCGAGAGACACTTGAACCGCAGCAGAAAACGTTGGTCTCGGTTAATTCGGCTAATCGAATTTGGTGGTCTTGAATCAAAGAATTTCCGCCAATATAACTATATCACCATTGATGAACCAAACAGGCACGACAATAAAAAGTCTGATCATATATCTTCAGGTTCATTTACCAAATTTTGTGCGCTCGTTTCGTTTCATTCTTCATTTGAAACCTCTTGATAATCCATTTTATGGACTCTTTGATACTTAAACCGGTGAGTGTAATGAACCTTCAAGACTCTTGCCGTGAAATTTCAAGGGTGAAGGAGGAACGTGGTACGATTTTAAAAATGAGCATTTTTTATTGTTCCTCTTTATTTGACCTCTGTCAAATTGCGAGGGAGGAAAGGGATTTTTTTTTTCGATACCGATCAATCGATGAAGCTGGGGGAAAGGTGGGAGACAGGACAATGGAGTGAACTCAAAGTGCGAGGTTAATGGTCACACCCGGTTAGACCAAACAGGAATGGGAGCGTCATGTGCCCGTGAATTGACTCAACCCGACCGGAATCAATACGTCCTGCCGAATTTTCAGTGACATCCCCATGTCAAGATTTCGATACCAGACAAAAATTCCATTTCAAAAATCCTGTTCCGCAACATGTAATTTTTATCCACTCCCTGGATAATTAACAATAATCGTTCAGTACTGAATAATGAAATTCGCAGAAAATCCTCCGCATTTTCTCTCGCAACACACGCGTTTTTTTTTCGTCTCCGAATGCGCGTTTTATGAGCAGCCATGCAAGTTTACGACACACAGCTAAATTCATTACCCATGCCCCCTCTTCATACTTGAGCCCGATTTTTCGAGGCATCTCCAAAAGATATCTGATCCAGCGAGAGAGACATAACGCGTGGGTCCGCACATAACACGTCGGCGTTATCAATCTCGCACCGACACGCGGATAATTAAGGCTTGACTCCTCGGCCGAAGGTTCTCAGTCCGCACAGGGCTTTCGGCCCTGAGAGACCCTTGGCATCAGGGAGGGCCGTTTTATGCACGGATCGCATGTCTATCCCTTATCTCCCGCACCAGTCTGCCACTTTTTACTCCTTTCCACCACGGAAGAGAAAAAAACAGCGAGAAAACGCTTTATTGCCGGCCATTACTAAAACGCATAATCACCGACGAATTAGAATGACACATGATTGAAACCGTCGTACCAGAAATCGATTATTTAAAAAATTTTCAAATCCTCAAATTACAACAGACGGAATGATGGCCCCTGGGCCGCAGTCATTGCACTCGCCCGAAAAAAAAAATAACGAGAAAGCCCGATGGAACGCCGCACAGGAGCCCAAAGATAAAGGATCTTTATTTCCATTTCTCAGACTGCGAGGTCTTTTTTTTTTTCATGAAGATACGACCCCAGAGTCAGGAGGGAGCGAATGGCGGAGAGAAAGCCCCTGGAGTTGGGGATAAAGATCGTCTTTGATACGGGTCATCTCCGAGGCATCCTACATCTTAGTGCCGGCGTATTCTTAATTGGTAAACTAATTTGCGTTGGTTCGACCATTACGCCGACAGAAACAATATTTTCGAGGTGAACGTGCGGGAGCTAGCGATGGTAATCGGCCGTTCAAAAATCACGACGCCTCGGGGTTCGATAAAATTTTATTTAAACCCGCTTTCATGTCCGCCTCAAGCCGCTCGATTAATACCGAGACATTCAATTTTACCGGGATATGTTTTAATTGTCCCGAGCCCAATCAATCATTCTGATTAAATTTATTGTAATTAATAGCGCCATTAGGTGATTTAGGTGGAATGTGCAATGTTAGGGCGCAATGTAATTACATGATTATCCTATTGTGGGACAACTAATGGCCTCGTTACATTGATTTTTCTTGTTTTCTGTTGCAGGTATGTTGATCAACACTCCATAACTACTCATTAAAACGTAGGCTGTGAGTCATCGTGAGGTTTGAGAAACGAAATAGTCTGGGGAGACGATAATAATTAGGGAGATAAATGCCATCGAAGGGTACTTCAATGAATAAATGACACATAATTTTAATTGGTGTTTTTTTTTTTACGAGGGAACGCGCGAGTCGATTTGCGATAAGCCGGACAGCATTAGTTGAATCAGATATCGATTCAAAAGGGACTCATTATAAAATTCGATGGGAAAAACTCGGTGGGTGACCCATTGGATGACGGTTCCATAATTAATGGACGGCTTGAGAATACTTATTGCGTGTGAGATTGATTGGATGAATGTATCAACGATTTCGGTGCGTGATGATAAATTGGCGTGATAAACTGGACAGATTTTCTCTTCAATGTTTTCCGATTTTTAGCTCGGCATTTTTTCACGGGATCTGTTGTCAGGGTGATACCACGAAAAATGGCTTTTGGATGATAACGGGAGGCAATAATAAATAGTCAGATAGAATACAGGAGTTGGAAGCTATTCTGGGTCGAGTGCTCTATTCGTATTAGATTGGGGATCGGTGAGGCAGATATCCGATCGGTTTGGTGATAAATTTTCAAGCTCACACCTGTAGGTGTGAGTTCGTAACAGCTCTCGATGTCGACGATGTTAATTAAGAGGTGCGAACATTATATATAGGAACCAAAAGCCTCCTCTCTCCGAATTCTTATTTTAAAAATACAGACCTAAACAATTAAATTCTGCGCAAGTTATAAAACAAGGAAATCTGAATGCGACGGACATTATACCAAGTCTTTAGTCGAAATTTTTTTTCCAGCTCTTCAAGAAATCTCATCATGTCCCATTAATTTTTAAGATATTTTTTATAAATTCACCGCGGTTATGCGCAAATTGGTGACATCAAATGAAAATTAAGCATTATATAACGCAACAGGTATTAGAAAAAAAAGTGCTCGGTTAATTTACTAATTTGTCAGTTGATTAAATATCTCTCGCGCGCACTGCAGTCAACTCGCAAAGTACATAGCCAAAGCCATGTATCAAAACACGTTTGGATGGGATTCGAGTGATTTCGAACACGCGAATAAACTGTCGTTGACGCATCGACCCAAGCATATGTGCATATACTGGTGCCCTCGAGCAATACGTGATCGATCAACAAATTTTACAAGCCAATATACAAGAGGCTTCATCCTGACACACCATATTGACAGAATAATTAAATGTGTCAAGTAGAACAAGCAATATTAATTTTCCTCCTCCACCCTCGTAGATGAAAATTTTAACCCCCCGACCAACACGAAAAAAAAAGAAACACTGGCAATTTGCACCTGACGATTTATCACCGCTGTTAGATAGAAGACTTCTCGAAAATTGTTGTAAAATATAGTAGCGCGATGATACAAGGAAAATCCCAACGAGTATTTTCACTGTATTGGCTCTCCTGGCGAAACAGTGGAGTTTGCTCGTACATCACGTGAAGATAAAACTTTTCCGTATAACTCCAAGTGCTGGGGGGTGGAACCGAGAGCTAGAAAAGGATAGCATTAAAACCTCCATGACAGTGGCCAGGTCTAAAGTTCTAAATAAGCGAGGGGGTAGAGGAGGCCCAGTGATATACAGAAGCAAAAAATTTTCAACTCGTGATTTCCAAGATTTATCATTTTTTTACAAAAGGCAGTTGCCCCCCAGGTAGACCACTATTTTTCCGGGAATAATTAACAATAAATCAAAACAGAAAAATAAAATCTTGTCAAGGACTTGAAACGAATAATTATCGTCTTGCGCCGATCTTTAATCCAATATCGGAATATTTTTATATATTCTGGCACAATTTAATTAGAGAAGGAATTCATAAATGGAAATGAATTCAAAATAAAATTCAATTCAATAAAAAGTGCCCCATTTATTCATTTTTATATTAAATTTCGATATATCAAATATTTATTTTTGGATAAATCTCAGAAATTTATCGATTTATCGATTCACCGATTTTATTCAGTGAAATTGAAGCATTAAAAATTCAGACATTCCTTTAATCACTAGTCAATCAAGTTTCTTCAATTTTTTTCTTATTAAAAATAATGAATGATTAAAAATGACCTTATTCGAATAGATTGGTTCGACTTTAGTAGAAAAAATCGAGCATTCAGCGAGAATCGATAATTGAAGTTGAAAAATCCGTTGCTCTTGTAATCTACAGGATTAGCTTGATTTCTCAATTTCTCTCTCCATTTTTCAAAGCGTCTGGGGTTCATATTCCCGGTCTTTACATAATACGAGTCAAATGGGTTGATCTGTCTAAACCCCGAGGAATGATTAACGAGATGGATTATACGGTCAGGTAGTTTGGTGAGCGTTTAACAAATCGTTGCTCTGGCATACACGAGGATAAGGCGAATGACAGGTTGACAGGCTAGCGTTCAACGAGATTCTATAAAATGACCTAGTAATCAGCGGAGAAGAATATCTCGATAAGGCGCTGACAGATTTCTTTGAATTTTAAGTGGCAAATGATGGCCCCGAGTTTAACGGTTAAAAGAAAATTCTCACCCCATTGCTTGATATACTGGATGTATTTCACAGCCTGAAACCATCCCCAGCTATCTATGATCCTGAAAAAAAAACAACAAGCGATCGGCTGACTGAACTGAACAGCGTAAATACCCGAACAAACAGCCGATGCATTAGACCGTTCAGTCGGAAACGCGTCATGGACCACGGAGCTGAGTAACTAAATGTCCTGCCACTTGCAACACGAGTATCTCACGTCCCTTTTTTTTTCTCGACGGAAGCCCCATTGTAGCGAATTGACAGCTCCATTCCCAACGAATTATTCAATTCGTCTGGATTTCTCGGTATAATTTGGATAATTTCGGAGCGCTGTGATGAGGAGTGACGGCGTCAGTCCCCGGATTAAAAGCCATCAGTTTAACATCCAATAATTATTCTGGAGATACGTAAAAGACCCTCCAATTTATGAACATTTAATTTATGAAGTATATCGATGTTCGAGGAAGTGCGCCCCCCACGACGTTGAAGATTTTCACGTGCAGAGACTTTCACAAGTGCAAAGGCAATCGGAAATCTCTGAATAGACCGTGTTGTTCGCATATAAGACATAAAAGATTCTCGCTAATCTCACGTACTCGATCTTGCCCCGTTATCGAGTCGGCTTACCGTCTATTTCCGAGTATTTCCACGAATGGAGCATTGAGACGCACACAAATCCCATTAGATTCACCATTAGAATATTTTCCGGGAGGTAATAGTAGTGATGAGTAACACCAGATCTTACTTGTCACCGTTGGCTATTCCTCTGGAAAAAGGTGGCATTCACGTGGTACATACATTTCCGTTAAATCCTGTGGGCAGATTAATGCATCAGACGTTGTCACTTCAAATAAACATAACAAAACTGTGACGTTAGTGCGAGTAAAAGACAGAGGAAGAGGAGGATAAACGGCCACGAGGTGCGAACAAAATCATCAAAGGGCTGGAATAAACTCGAGCGATGATAAAATTCAATGAGATCCTCGTGTACCCAGAGGTAATTAACTCGATGTAACGTTTCGAGGAGGTTGATTCAACGACTGTTGGAGGCATCCAATGATTTTCTGGTTGAAAATGGGCTTTCCAATGACAATGGCTTTATCCCCGATTCACCCCAATAGACGCTATCGTCCGTGTCAATTGGCCAGAGCCGATAAACGGGCCAACGCGATCGTGATAATTGCTTTAATGCACGTAGACGTGATAATGCAACGGTTGCCAAGGGGTAGAGGAATGATCATGATGTGCACATGCATCAGAATGCATCGGGACTCTTCTCGAATACTGGGAGGGCCTCAATGAAAACCCTCTGCACTTGGCTATTCTCGGTGGCGAGTTACATTTGTATGTATGTGAAGTATGCGCGCGGCCAAACATAATTGATTGGCTGAGTTCGTTATGACAGGCGTCTCATTAAGATGCGCTCCAGTGCGAGTGAGCTCGTTTGTTCCGCAAAATCGAAATGTACCAAAGGAGCTCGTGCGCGTGTCGTATAACATGGCAACATATAGTTAACCCGGTGGTACGTGTTTAATGGCCGAGACCAATTGGGGGATGTCGCGGCTAAAATTTCTACAGCCAAAGACCAGATTTTTTTTCACTGGGAATCGCCCCAACAGTCCAGCCACAACGGGATTAATGTCAGGAGACAATAAAAATAAAAGACTATGATTCGTTCGAATGAGAAAACGATTAACTTCTCTTCTCTCTTCTCTTTCATGCACAATGTGGATAACCATAGGAGAGCAGATCTCACATTATCCGATGGGGAATGATATTTAATTTTTTTCTTTTATTATTAATGATCATATATTTAATAATTGGCTGTAATGCTGCTTTACCTGGCGACAATTTGAGGGAATATCTTGGTAGTTTACGAAATATTTCCAATGGGGATTTTGGCGCCGAGAAAACGCGGGTGTGTGCACACCAGGATAATTTATCGTTAGCACGTGCGGAAGAACGCGCCTGGGCGTGACGAGAAGTGCGCACAACGATAAGCAAGACACTCTGTCTTGCTCTCTCATAGCCATCGCGAATTATTAACAAAAATTCCGAGGGGGAGAGAAAAAAATAGAATTTAATGCGCCGAGAGTGGAGGCCACCATAATCATCCGGATGGACGAGATGGGAGAGCCAGTGCCATGAGAAATAGATATATTTTTTTACCCGCGTGACTTTGGCCCGACAATTTTACACTGAATTATGAAAACGAAATTTTCTTTTGGAGAACTTCCGTCCCGACGAGTTCATGATTTTTAAATCCACTCGCTTATTCAATTATTTATGCTCATCATAGGGTTACGGTGTGTGAAAAAAAATGAAACTCGCGCTGGGATTTCGTGTCTGGGGATGGTCCTTTAGAAAAAAAAACCGAGGTATAAGATTTATAACAAGTGAAAAGTGCTTCATGTTGTGTCTGTGCTTAAGTGCCCAGGCGCGGCTTCCGCCAACATTCACGACGAAACATCCTTTTCAAGATATAAAAAGCGGCTTAAAACCATAAAAAACGCGACATAAAAGCTCAAACGCAGTCGGCAAAATTAACGTACTAAATAACAACTCGATGTTCCAACGCAATAACAATTTATTCGAAAATTCTATCGCTCAACCTTCACTCTCTCAATTTAATCCAATGGCGTATTTATTTTTCATTCGATGCCTCCTGTACCCCACGTTGAAAAATTGTTTGATCAAAAGGGATAGAGTGAAAAACTGGGAAAAAAATCGAAAAAAAAAAATCCGAGTTTATTCTTCCGGAATATACCGTATTGATTGAAAAAAATCGAATACTGTAATAAACTAAAATTCTCCAACGAAAGCCAGTGTTGCACGCGGAACAACGAGTGCTCGAAAAAGCTCTGGTATTCGATAAAAATCATATCATGCAATCTCCCTGGGCGGGTAAAAAAAACCAAAAATCTAGGCAATATGTTGAGGAGATAAGGTCGATGTGCAGAGGACGAGAAGAACTCGTGTTGTACGTGGGTTGGTTGCGTGACAGTGCAAAACTCCTCCGGTTTCTCTTGAAAAACTATTATATACCAATCACACGAGGGGAAAGATGCCGCGTGAACACTTCTGGCCTCAGCCAAACACCCGAGATTAACGATAACGCGCCGAATTATCGCTAATAGCTGTAAACGCTCGTAAAGACGCCCAAAGGGAAACCAATACTCCACGGCAATATCACGTGTAGCGTTTGAACACTAGAATCTTTATTCATCAACAAACAAATAAAGTCAAAGACTAAAATGTGAGAAACATCGAAGGAGTTGCGCTGTTAAATATTCTCGACTCTATTTTCAGCTCTGAATCACGGAATTTTCATTCCATTTCAATCGAATTTCAATAATTAATTATTCTATGAATCGTGGTGCATTATTCATTAGTCAATTTCACTTTTTTAAATTTTATTTTGCGTTCAGGAAAATACGCCAATTTCATATTGTAATGAATAATTAATTTCCCTCATTTCGTTAGATGATTATGATATTCTTTGATCCTTTCTCTGACATCCTAGGACAGATTTTCATATTGATTCCCGTTCCTATCATATTTAAATAAACACTATTTTAACTAATCCCACATGCAATTCACATCTCAGATGTGTTGAACTTATTTATCGTCATTTGTATTCCTGGAAAACTGTGCAAAATGAAACATTCACCGTACCTCGACACAATCAACTATCATTACGAAAATTCATCAATTCTAAATTTGTTACCTGAAAAATTAGAAGCTGCGATTAGACGACAATTAACAAAAACTAAATAGTTGCGCATTGATAAATCGGAATGTCCCTGCGCCGGGAATTATCGTCATGCCTTCTCTGCAATTCAAAATGAAAAAAAAAAAATGAAGAAACGTGGATAAGTCGACGGGATGTAAAGTTAGCCGGTAGAGTAGCGTGACATCGATCATCCAGAGACACCTCTCAGCAGAAAGACGATGAGCTTGGCTCTGTGACAGGGGACATGCATCCCATAAGCGATTCTCTGGTAACTACGCCTACCATCACTGTCATTCCGAAAAACCCAGAGGCGTCATATTTCCGCGAGCGGTCAAGCCCTGTACAAAGTAGCCCCGATCACCCAAAGAATTTGAATACCAATGTACCATAGCCTGAAAGAGAAAGGAAAAAGTCAATTAAAAAATGGTGTTATCTTATCTCGGAGCGTTTTGCGAGCATTAATATCCGTCTAGTGCTTCCCACACGTAAAGAGAAGACAGGCGGTCTCTCCTCTGGCATGACACTAGCTTTTAATACAACAAAGTAGAAGGAAAGAAGAAGCGCACTGATCCACCTACCGTGCTCTATGGTGTTGCAATCCTTTTCCTACCCCCGATGAAGTATCCTCTCGTGCAAGAATTTACCGGAACAATAACCGGGCGGCCGTTACTTACATGCTGGCCAACGTAATTTATATTCAAATGAGAACGCCAAGCCATATCCGGGCTCGGTATGCCTTATATATTCCCTCTGCCTGTAGGGCTCCTCTATAATACCCCATCGCGTTGAAAGAGTGCAGAAGAAGAGTTGAGCAATGGCCGCCGATGGCTGGGTTATCAAATAATAGAATAATTAACGAGCCACACGATAGTACTTAGTCCTGATAACAATGTTACATCCCCCTCTTAACTCTTGACTTATGGAATTCCACCACATCTTGCATTCCTCGAATAAAAAAAAATAAGTCGTTGGACATGTCTTCAGGCCAGCAACATCAGTTGTCTTTATAAATATTTTTGGACACGAATAAAGCACTCCTCAGGCCTCCAGACTCATTATTACGACGTTTATTGGCTATGACAGTGAAAGCCATCTGAAATGCCTTTACGACGAGAGATCTGCCCATGTACTTTTCAGTAAGTCTCAACTCCTCCCTCTTCCTGAGCTATATTCCTGCGATAGGATTTCTCAGTAAGAATCAGCAGGGAGCCTCCTCTCGGAATAGCTTTTAACGCCTGTGGGGGTGCAACGAAGTGTTTCCCACTACTCACGAGGATTTATCTAGAAATACATGGCCATTGTCACTTATGCTCAGCAAAAACGACCACTCAAATATTCCAGAAAACCTGTTATTCATTATTTCAAAATGCCCTCCAGCCAACTGCTCTTTCATTCCACTCCGTGTGCTCCTGAATCTACCAGCATCAGACTTATTATTGTTGTTCTAATTGTAATAGTGCTGCTCGAGGGCAAGGTGTAAGTCGCAGTAATGATATACACCGAGCTCTTCAGGAATATACGATAAAAATCAAATTCTTGTCGGTGGGTGAATAATCGACGCCCTCCGGCCAATAATATCAAACATTTCAGCTGCTCTATTTTCCAACACTGCATTATACCGTGTTTTTCCACAACATTCAATACCACTTTGTACACGGAAATACCGGATATTGGTGACGATCCACTTCCGAATCCTCAAATCTTGCGGTCCACCAACACTCTACTTAGTTTTACTCTCCACCTTTCAAAAACTTCTCGTGACATCAATGTCGAAGTATTTCCTTCCGTCACTGTCAGCCGCAAGTTCCACACCGCTCTTATTTTTCACGTTTCCTTTATTTTTTTCACTCTTTATCTTCGCTCAGCCAAGTTACACTCGGTGAAAACGCCGACTGGAAAGTTTCCACTCCCTGCGGAAGTTCTTGAACGCTCCGGAGGATATGTCAATGACTGACAAATATTCAGACAAGGCAACTCGAACCTCCTGAATATATTGCATTCCCAAAATTCCTCGTTGAAAAAAAAAATAATCCTGCAGATTCAACGGTGGCTTAACGCCGGTTCAACGTTGTGGCGACGTCATTTCCATCTTATCGCGCTGCATAACCTTTGGGAATTAGATGGAAAAAAAAAATCGGAGGTGAATTTTGTTTCAATGCGAATTATCGGCACGTGGCATGCGTTGTGCCAACAGGCGATAGACCGTTGCATTGTCTGTCATGTAGACCTGCCCATCAGCCCCCCATGGTGTACCCAATTTGCGGCGGGCCGATCTGATCGGTCCCTAAAAGCCGTTTAGCCCTCGGGAAAGTCATCCCGAGGTTTTGTCACTCTGCTGCATGCACAGATTTTTTTCTCCTGCCTTTTTATAGCCGGTGTCACGTGCTCAAGGGGATCTCTCCCACTATCTACTGTGCAGACTAATCATATTTCGTCGCTTATCAGACGCACAGGCGTGTGCGTGTCGCATACACTTTCTGCATCCCGTTGGCAAATAAAAGGGGAGCCGATGAAAATTTATGGATTCGTCATTGTCCCGGGTTTCCTCCACGAGTCTTTATGGTGAATGAAAATTTCACCGAGTGACGATTCATAAAACTGTCTAGACGAGTGATGATTAAGACATTAAGGAATTAGGGATCTTCGGTGGGCCGTGGGGTTGCGGAAAAGACAAAGGTAGAGGAAAAGAACGGCTTCTTCGACAAAAGAAATGTGTAGAAAAGCCCCGACAAGATAGTGGAGTGAAAAAGGACTAGCCCCGTTATCGGGGCTCGTTTGTCTCAACGGGTAAATTCACCTCTCTATTTTTTACGCTCTCACGGGTGCCTACGAGACGCGCCAGAACCGCGCGCTCTTCATCTGGGAGTGAAAAACAAGTGGAGCCGTGAAAAAATGGGGAAATAAAGTCGTTGCCATTAGCCATTATCAGTATATGCTGCACAAGTGAGTAGTTAAGTACTATTTCCAAAGTATTTCATCGGCGAATGAGATGAATATAGAATTATTTGTTGACATGACTCGAGATGGCAAACAAATGGCCTTTGAGAGACATGAACCGCCCACGTTACTCAAGTTAATACGCGTCGTTGTTCAGCTCGAGGCCCCGTAATTAATGCAATTCTAAAATATGCTAATCCAGGAGTAGCGCGCATTCGTAACGATATTTACCGTCTTAAGGTTTTGCGTTGTGGGGTACAGTGGTAGTTGTCTCCTTTGCTTTTTCTCTGTCAGCTTGAACGTGCATTTACATAGTTCGAGGACGAGAGAGGATTCAGCTCTATTCTTGTTTGCCGCTTTCATCACAGGACACAATGGAGGGCTTCTGCAGTCAGGGAGTTGTGTGTCGCGTGGAGATTAAAGATCGAATACAGACCCCCACCGAATCTTGAAATTTAGTTCAAGTGGAATAACATTGTTTGACTATTGGTAAATAATGAGAATATCGGAGTATAACTTGTATTGAGAATTTGGGGCGGTACTGCGTGTCGATGTTGCCGGGTTCGAACGCGTATAAATGAATAGAACTGCAATCCTATTCGCGTTGAGAGATTGTCGGACAATTCAGCGGGATCACGCGATGTATGCTTCATCCCCTTCCGGAAATATAATAGAAATTCACCGCACCGTGTTCCCAACGCCATTGCCGGCGCCCGGGTACGTCGCAACTTTTTTTTTTCCCCTACATAGCCATCAGTCGTATCGATTCCCCTATTCTCTAAAATCGTTGTGTGCCGATGTCGTTGAGACACGCGAGCGGTCAGGGCCTCCCACTGTCCGATGAGATCGATTTTTTTTTCCATGCCCTACCCCCTTCCCCCCTCACGGGAAATCGGTGAATCGATATGGAACGGGGTGTCAGGAGGCACGAGAGCACCAGGAATTTCCGTTTGAATCGACACCAGAGATCGATACTCGTTTACACCCACTTGGATCAGTCCACTGTTACTACAGGGCAAATGGTACGTGTTATCGATTCTAACTCTGGTCGTTAGTTTTATCTCAATGTGAATCTTTGTGGCTAACGAGAAACCTGGTACCTAACGATTCAACGGTAGGTACGTACCTCAGAGACATTGCGCAAAATTTTATGAGCATGGGAAACACGATCTTATCGACAGGTTGTGCAGTGCGTTTAACGCTGCAATTCATTTTCATTGATTTGAATGTTCCTCTTGGTCTCGCATGGAGTACATCCCAAATTGTTGAAACTCTATTTCATCCCGGTATTCCTCCTTTTTCATCCTTTTACATCCTTTTTCCAGCCTTGTTTGGGTGAAAGCAGAGAGGAAAATTCTCCCGGAAATTCGTTGGAATATTGAATCTCCGTTCGGTAGTCTACTAAGGGCGATGTGTTTTGCCGGGGATTGCTCCAGTTTCCTGGTAGACGAGCCATGAAATAGAATAGCATGAATGTGGCAATACAGGTATATTCAACAAGGAAAACTCAGCGTGTCTCTTCAGTCCAATGGGCATTCCGAGGGAATCTGCGTCGTTCAAGCCACAATCAATGCTCCGTTTCTTTTTATCAATTCATTCGTTCTTTTTCTCTTCATTTTTTTTAAAATCATATGCTCAAGTGACTACTACTCTTTATAATTGAATTACAGGGGATGTATTCAGGGAATTTTCTTGGTATGCCGGCTCAAAGTACGCAATATACACGTAGATGCAACGATCCCTGAAAATAAACTGTGGCACTGCGGTCAACGAGCCGGTTAGTCCATTTGGCGACACCAACCCTCACCAGAGTCTTCTTCCTTCCGTTAGTTTACACCCTCTGGCCAAACCCGAGGACTCCTTAACCCACTTCTAAACAAATCGTCAACTCCATTTCGGCTAACTTTATATTTATTCCTTAAGTCATGGCCAGCTGAAAGTGTCTCTTTCGGAGAGTTGTCCCGAATGGAAAGCGCATGCCCAGTTTATTCGGGCAACGGTCAATCACATAAATTAGGGAGGGAACAGTCATTTCGAACTGCCCCTCGATGTTTTTCATGTTACAAAGGGTCTCCGTTGGGGCTTGGGAGCACAAGGGTGGCTGATTCCCTCTAAAATTATATAAACGTCTTAATTAAAGGCCCCTGCACACAGCTGACTCACGATGAATTCCATGTGGATCGATTCTCACCTATATTTTTCAATTACAACCTATTCATGTGCTTCCTCGGCTGGATTCTCACGGTTTTCATGGATTGAATCGTTAGCCTAGATATGTCGGCGAACGATCCGAAAAGCGAACTCTAAAAATCTTTTGCTCGGTGATAATTATCCGCAAGGAGAATAATTATGCCATTTCGCTGCATCGTCAGCGGATAGATTATATCGCATTAATGTCTATTAAAAGGGTATTATATAAATCATGGATATCTGGATGATCTTGAACTGGTTCTCCAATAATCGATATATACGCATGCGGGACGAGTGCATTAATCCCTCTAATGTAACACGGTTTGGCCATTAGTGGTGCATTTCTCTAGTATACCCAAGGGATAGGAGGGACGGGTCAGAAACCCAGTTCAACCCCCCCGCCCCTGGGGCTCTTCGCATGCCCTCTAATTTCTCCAGAATTGTCTTTTTCCGACTTGTGGATAAAATGCAATGGATTCGATCGGTTACGCCTTGCTCAATGCTTCGGTGCGGTCACGGAATTACCACAATCCCCACGTAATCATCAGCGACACGTGACGATAAATAATTATTTCAATGATTCGGTAATTGGGTGCCAATTAGGCGACATCGGAGCGTACTTTTTACCCGGATCAGCGGTTTAACACGTTTGGATTTGTAAGGTTGTGCGTTTCGGAGAATGCGGCGATGGACCACAATTATCTGGGATAATTGGCCAATTTTCAATGCCAATGCAGTCAAACTGGAGTGCCTGGTGCCGTTAAGCCGTGTAACCAGAGCATCATCATTCCCGCTCTTTATTATTTTTTGGAACTATCTTTTTTATGCAATGGATTGATGGAATAGAACCGGTCGTCAATGAATTCTCAAATGTAATCGCATTTAATTTTTATTTGCGACAGAATTGGAAATTAAGTTGCAGTAATTGATGTCAGTTGTATCTGATTTAGTTGCAGTTCTGTAGAGCTATTACGGTTTTTGAAGACCTCAACGAGTTCTTTTCACTGCTGTTTGACTTTTCCAATTCCATCGAGTTGGTCGAAATTTATTGATGATAATGTTTCCGTTTAAATAAAATTCATAATAACATCTGCTACCCTTGCGAATGCACTGAAGTCTGCATACGTATTTCCTTTGATTTTAAGAGTGGGGAACATGATTCCAAGTGGTAATTACATGGAGGGGGGGGGGCCACCCTCTGTAATATTGAATTTTTAAACAATTTTTAACATTGAACAACTTCGATTGAATGACCCGCAAAGTAGTTAGCGAGCCCCTCGGACGCACTCGCGACTCGTGAAATAAATTAGTCCGAGTGAAGTAATAATTCGGGTTCTCTGATGATGGAAACTCTTGGTCCTTCGAAAACTGAGAACAAAGCGATATCTCAACGACAACTCTTCGACCTCCCGATGCGCAGTAATTGACCAGCCGCCGAAGCTGAAATTCATGGAGCGCGAGAACGGATCGGCTGTCAGGGCGTCGAGAAACTCGTGTACACGTACATACTCAGGGTCCTTTGGCGGCCCTCTCAACCCCCCTTCATGTACGATACATATATAGGGGCAAGGTTTATTGGTGGCAATGTGTGAAACACCAGAGAGATGTGATATATGTGTTAGAGTGCGTCAAGGGCCACGCCCACTAACACCGCGGCCTAATTGAGTGATCGAGTGCCCTTGCGGTGTTGGCACCTCCAGCGACGATGCCAGGGGATGCTGTGTTGTAGGTGTTGTAGATGGTCACATGACATCCACTGCTCCACAGGGGAGTCCCCCCGAACCCTAAAAAAATTACTCACGACAGTAATTATTCCACTCTAAGACAAATATTCAGCAAAAACATGCAGTTTATTTTTTATTTTTACAAGACCATTTTCTTTCCACGACTCACCATAAATTAATAAATTTCTTTTCTCTGTTTCAGGTATGTACGAACACGTGATAGTACTGGTTGCTTCTCAGGTATGCGTAGTTGTACTCATTTATCCTTCGATCCAGGCAAGATCGATCGACTGGGAACGTGACGATGTAGAGCCGGGTAACTCAAAGAAACTGAAAAAAAAAAGGAAAAATTCCTATCATACTTACTGCAACTGTACAGAGATATCGAGATACCGGTGCAATTTATCCAATGTAAAACCCATCTGGCAATGCCTGGATGCTTTCACGCTGTGATTGATTCCTCCTGGTAATGAGCTTCCAATTCCATTTATTGTTTCGTTCCCAGTAATCAAAGGAAGACATGAAAAAAGTTGATCGTCGTGTGAGTACGTGGCTCTTGTAAAAGTACAAGACCCTCGTTATCGATTTCACCCGATGATTCCGATGCTCGCGGGACTCGTGTCATTCCCAGAGCAATCAGAAGAAACCTATGCTTCGACCGGGGTATAAAAATAGAAGGGATCCTCTCCAGCGATGCCCTGTTATATCATTCATCCGGTTGAGGAGGGGGAGCAAATGGCGCTCACGACAGAAACAATGCAATTTGAATGTTAAGCGAACGTGGACTCCCAGCCAACCCCTCTGTTGTTTTAACTACCGTTCACTATATCTATCCTCATTGCTGCCTCTCAACCTCTCTCATTTTCCCTTCCACCTTCCCAAATTCAACGTCATCGATTTAAAATAAAAAATCAGCGCAGCACCATGTTCACACCGTTAAAGAATAAATGCAAAGTTCGTAATTAAAGTCACAATTACATCACTTGAAATTCAAATTCACCATATTCAATATTCACATTGTAATCAAGTGCTGAAGATCCAGCAGCATCTGCTGTTATTTCTACTCAATACCACCCGATATTTTGATTCGCACAAAAAAAACCGGGTGCTCACCGACGAAATCGACGACCCCTTCATACTGACAGTTAAATCGAACCTCGGTTTTCTCGTTTATTCTGTCTCCCATGAGTGATTGCGAAGTGGTGGAAAAAAACGAAGATGGGGGAAAAACAAATGACATTGTGCAAACGGTGTATCAAAGGGTGAAATGCAAAAGAATCGGGTGGCAAGATGTAAAAAATAATCTGACGCTTTGCCGTTCGATGCCTTTTATCCCGTGATTATTGCAGCAAGCCCCGCAGGGACAGTTGCAATCTGCTTCATCTATCATATTTTCCCCGAGGCCCATCGAAAATAAAAAAGACTGAATAAATTCTTCACCAAGGAAAAAACAAATTCTATATCTCTGATAAATCCTTCGAATTTTCATAACTGTCGATCACCACCGAAAACCATTTTCCAATGGTGCAATCACGCTCGAACTTGCCACATACGTGTTCCCCTTTGCTACTGCATTTTCCCTCTTTTCTGGAGTCTGTTTTTTTTTCATGTTTCCAATTAGCGCGAACAATTCGTCGAACAAGTGGAAAGCGAGGGAGACTAGACGAGGGTGGAACCGAGTGAAATGGAAAAAGATATACACGAGGCCGAGACAATTAATCCCACGATTGCTTTAATTCGCTCGACATTATCCAATCAAATACCGAACTGAGTACAACGGCAAAGCCAACAATATCTGTAACTCATCCCTTTAACGTTGATAGTCACCGGTACTTCCGTCGTGCCATCCCATGATGAAATGCTGAATTAAACAACCGGACGCCGTTGAGATGAGGGAGGCTAATTCATGAACATGGGCCCTCCTGTTTGCTCATAAATCTGACCGACAATATTTGAAAAACAGCGAACACTCTCTCCACAACTGCTGAAATTTAAAACGAAGTAAACTGAACAAGTTCGAGATGAACAATAGCCGCAGGGTCTAAGGCGCTTGTTTCGATCAGTGATCTGAGAGTAGTTGGAGTCCGACTTTGAGCAGTTTTTCGCCACTCAGAAATCCTCGAACTGTAGTTTGAGCACTGAAATTCACCGAGACTTGGGCCAGGAATTCATGGTTTCCCCAGCAGGAAAAATCCGCGGGCCCAGGGCAGCTCAGAAACGAGGACTGGTTGGCCATAAAAAGCCTGAACGGGGGGGAGGGGGATATATATATGGGAAAGGGCAGAATGATGAAAAATTCAGGAGCTTTGAGAGTTTGAGACGGAATTTGCCCTGTTAATCCTGAAATGCCGTGATTCTCGGCAAACTGAGAGGACAAATGGTTGGTCCGTGCTGAGCTCCAGTCCATCCTCCACCCTCAACCCACCGAACTGCACAGACACGGGTGCCCGGAAAAACTTGAAGATGTAGTGATAAAGCCACTTGACATATCATACGTGCCTGTAGAAGTGGCACGTGAACGGTGGGTGGAGGGAGGCTGTGGCAAGTGGGAGGCCTGGAGTTATCCTTGCGTCCTGCTGTCAGGCCAAGACAAGGGTGAGCTACGCCAGTCATTTGTTTCTGCTTTATAGTGCATTCCCGGGGCGTTATCGCGTACTAACGCGAATACAGAGGCACCCATACACGCACACACGAAGAGAACAGGCGAAACCGCCAACTGCGATGGAAGGATAAATGGTTCGCGCGTGCCAGACGACTGGGATGCATTTGAGCCAGTTTGTGCGAGACTATTTTTTGTTAAACGCGTCGTTAAAAAAAAAAAAATAGAAAAGGATTTACCCCGAGATGTATATACCAAGCCGAAAGGTGTTATTAGATCAAGTCAACCCACACGAAATACACCGGAACCGCAAGAGCCTCTTAAACGCTCGTAATTATCACCTATACCCTTTATGAAAATTCTTCCCCCCATCCCCCACTTCGCATCCATCTCCATATATTATTTCCCTCGGTGTATCGAACAACCCGACGTAATTATTCTCATTCTCCTGGAGGACGATCAAGACGCCCACGGTCAATCTCACAAAACACCCTCCCTCCAAGCATGAGCACACACTGGACAATTTATCCAGTGAATTACCCACGATAAATTGTTATTAAATGTTGAGTGAATCCCGACGGTTATAATTAATCCCACGTGTGTCAGATGATAGCCGATTGGTCATTCCAATATCCACGACAAATTGTGGCTTGGCTATTTTTTAACCCATATCTCAATGCTTTGAAGATGAGAAAAACACGATCTCTTAGGTAGTACGAGAGACGATGCGAGACGACGCGTCTGGCTAAAAGGATATCCATGTATCGTCAGATAGTTCCACGAGGACAAGGCGGGTATAAAAAACAAGTTGGAACCTCTCTCGGAAAATTTGATGCGAGAAGAACGAGAGAATGAGACATGGTGGAGAAAAAATTTGAGGCAGGAAAAAAAATGAAATACAGGGAAAAGATAAATAAGAATGGACGCGGAGAACGCCTCTTGGAAGAGAGGAGACAAGCCAAAGACGCAAAACAGGAGGCTCATTACATAGGCGCGCGTACATCTCGGGGCATTACATACATTTGTTGAAGAAAATGAGGAAAAAAAAAAGAAGCTGGGAATTTGCATACGCCAGGCTGGAGATTCTGCGGTGGAAAAACTCGAGAGATAATAATTCTAACCGATGTTCCTCTCGCGCATTCAGGTACTCTTATCCAGTACTTTACAGCCATTGACGTTGGAAAGTGATTATCATGTGGAGACGACGGTAACGTCTGACAGATACGCCCTGTCGTAATAAAAAATTGACGACAAATGATGAAAAATGCAGACGGATTTTTAACGGAAATGTTTTTCTACTTTGAGACATCTGGATTTGCACTTTATCCTCTTATTTTTCGCTGGCATCAAATGCGACTGTTTTCTCACTCAACTCGCTCAACTCGCTCAACTCGCTCAACTCGCTTGCACAAGCGGTTGTGTCGGATCTCAGAGACTCTGAGGACGAAATTAAAAATCCTCCTCCAATTTCAAAGAGCCCGCGCACAAACGCACATGCCTCGATAAAGCCGCGAGATAAGGCCTGTCAGCATATGAGTTTCCGCTAAACTAATTGAGCCGCATCGAGTGCCTCAAATATCTCTCGAGATCACACGAGAATTCTTAAGAAGTGAAAAATCGATAGATTCGGTTACCCACCGGATTTAACCCCGCGAAGAATGAAGCGAGCTATGCCCGAGTGGTTTACCCGAGTATGCACAGAATAAAATGTAAGAAAAATACAAAGAGGGGAGAAACAAGTAAAATATCACGCCGCGGTGTCTGGCGGAAGGGATACGCCCCCTTTGAAAACTAAACTCATAAAACTCGATGAGTCTTACCGCTTCGTGTTGTCTTCCCCACTCGTTTTATTTCCCTTATTTTTATTATTTTTTTTTCTCCCGACGTGTCAAACTTTTACGAGCATCCCTTGGGGACCGCCCTGGGGCCAGTCGCATATTTTTCGAGAGACGCAGATGCAGATGTAAATCAATCAATCGAATTTCTACCCAGCTCTATTCCACTCTAGTGTCCCATTTTTTTCCCTCCATTTTTTTCCATTTGTATAATTTTTTTTCAAAGTAAAAGAAAAATGTCAAGTTATTCACATTCTGCCGATGGATTTTTCTATCGAGTATTGAACGAGAAAATTTTTCTTCTCCACTTTTCCAATTTTTATAAATGAAAAAAAAGCGGCAAGTTATTTACATTCTGCCAATGCGCTCTGATATCAAGTGTTGAGCGGGGAAAAACGAGAATCTTGCTGAGTGTATTACCCAGAGAGGATTAATACATAACGAGTTGGGTAGATCAAGGCGCCAGAGGAGGTGCGATAGCACCTGCCTGATATGAGCACTGGTGTAAAAATTATGGCAATCATCCGGATAGCCGAGCGCTCGCCATTTTTATCCCCCCATAAAAGCTGGGGAAAAAAATATGACTAATGAGATGTATCAAGTATCACCAATCACCGATTCTAACCAGCTTTATTGTTGGTTACGGGTTACTAATTGGCGCCTAAGTAACCTGTCATTTGGCGATTGCGAAAATTAGTCGAGCTGTCAGGGCAGCGGATCGATCACTTAAGAACACTTTCCCGGCAACCCCGATAATAACATATTTCATGATTTATTTCAATAAATAATGTTACGCCGCTTGACTGAAATTCAGACGATAAATTCGTATTCATAAAACTCATTAAATTGAGTATCGAACCAGGAATAAACGATACAAAATCAACGCCCAGGATAAAAATAGAAAATGAGAAGGTGCGGTGGTGATATTTGATACTGATTCACCGATACATCAGCAAACATGACATTTATAATTGCCGAAGGGAGCTCAAGTTGATTCGGGATTGAAAAATCCCACTGATTCACAACAGATTATACTCGGAGAATTGTTAACATATCGTGTGTATCCCATGAGTTTCGCTAAATATTGAACTTCCATGTCGTTCAGCGCTTTCATTATTACCATCAGCAGTTCAATTCCCATATTTATCGATCATTTGCTAAATTCAAAGCCTGCATTACTGATACAATCATGTGCACCAGCGGAATTAATCCGATATCATACACTGGGAGTGAACAAACGGATAAATTTGGATAATATATTTAATTTGTGAAAATTACACGTATGGAAAATGCTTTTTGGGCGAGCCTCAGAGATTGAAAATGCGTTGCTGATGGGTTGTGGATAGATACCAATTTTTTGGTGATTAGTTTATTGTAAAGATTTAAAACCTGAATTTCGAGTAAGTTACGGAAAATTTTTCCGTTTTGATTAAATAGCATTAGTAGCCTACGATCATCATATAGAGGCACATGCGAAAGAAATATACTCAATAAACAAAATTTATAACAATATATTCAATATAATCTGGATGTATGTTTTTCATTCTACAATGAAAATAATTTGAAAATGAATTTGAAAAAATTGAATTAAATTTTTTAGAATAGATTTAAATATTTCGCACATGCCTATAGTTTTATACTTTTCGTTTAATTACTGAAATAATTAATGAAAGGTTTTGTAAAATATTTATATATGAATAACTATAAGCTACTCTATACAGAAAAAAATTGATAATAATTCTGTTGCACGTAGATTTTTTTGGAAGGAATTGGTCTGTAGGAAAAATGGTTTGCGTTGAAAATTGAATTTTAATTGATTGAGGCCAAGACCTTCACTGGGCCCTCGAAGATCGGAGACAATGATGAAAAGAACTCTTGTCACGTCTCAATCCTGCGACGAGTGACTCCCTGACACACGTACTCCAGAAAGGATGCGTGAAGCCGTATTGACGACTCTTGGCACCGTTCTCCGTCAGATATGGATAGGCCGATAAGTTGCACTGGGTTGCCCCATTGACTTGCAAATCCCCTTCGTAAAGAATAAACCTGAAACAGCAAAAGGAAAAATAGGGCTACCCAAGGAGACCAGTGAAACACACCGGGTTCGATAAATAAAGTGCGTTGACTCGTGTTTCGAATAATCGAGTGGAATATTCAGACGGAATTTCCAATATTGCAACTGAAAAATGCATGAGGTAGAAATTAAGTCGCTAAAAAGTTTCTATCGCTCGGTCCGCTCAGTCTTAAACCCCATTTTCCGCTTCCATCTTTCCCTAATTCTTCCTTTATGCTGCCCTCGCAGGCTTACAGCACAGACTTAATTGTTCCAAAGCTATTTTTCCACGAAGAAAATACAAAGGGGAAAATACTGTGGTCTAATAACGCGATTTGTATTCCCCAATTAGAGGATTGGAAATTTTGTCGAGGGGAGGGCTCCATGGTGTGCTATCACTGAAAAAAAAAAAGAGGAAATAACAAGAAAAAAAAATGTCCCCGAGAAAATTAGTTGGGATATTCTCCCCCAGACGGAGAAAGAAAAACAAAACCGATCTGTTTAATTTAACGTTTTTCCGGGCGGTTGATTCACCCGACGAGTGCGTCGAGGGATTTCGCGGGGGCCAAGTCATTTGAAAGAAGAAAAAAAAAACTCTGGAAAAATGTTGGAAAATTGTTAATTCGAGAGTAGCCACAAGCGGGCATAAGCCACGGGGGAGCGATTTCTCTGTCTGGGCAAGATGCCTGCTTTGGGATAGACGATGGCAGTTAACGTTGAAAACGAGCGAGTTGGGGATATATACGCGTTACTCAGCGGGATATGCAGTTTCGGGAGCAGATCATTTGCATTTTCAGTCGTGGAGGGCTACCAGTGGGTTTTGGAATTTACGGTTGCTACCGGTGTGGGCCTAGGCGTCACAATCAAATATGTAAATTGGGCCGATATTTGTCTGGTACCGAATGGAGTAGGTACCAGCGATACCCCTTGGGTGTTGCTTTAGCTCGTCCCCAAAAGCCCATTTGCTTGGCCGATAACTTGAAAATGAAAAAATTCACTCCCATTTTGTAGGAAAAAATATATAAATTCATAATCGAGAACATAATCGAGAAGATAATCGAGTTGTCATTTAACTGATTAGAAATCAAGCCGAAGAAAAATAAAATCCATAAATCATCTGAGCTGATGTTTCTGGCTCGAACGAAGTCTCGAGTGACATTTCTGTTACGCCTTCCTGCTGTTCTCTGAATGTTAATCACTCTCACGTACCCCCGACAGACAAATTATTCATTAATTCATACTCCAACTGTCTTTTGTCCCTCAAGAGAAAAAGGAAAGGATTGGAGAAGTGTAGCAAAAGGGGAATGGCAGGGTGGAGAAAAAAAGGAACACGCGAGGATAAGAAAAAGTGATGGAAAAGTTGGCGTGGGTTGGTATGCCTAGCATGATTAGCTAAAATTAACAGCTGTTATACACATACGGAAGTCTCGAGTAAGCACCCAAGGCACTCAAAGTGCTTGTTTTCAATTACAGCTAATCGCTTCTAGATCCCAAGGAGCCTCGTAAAATCTGATATGCCAGTCGTTGGAGAATCGAGTTAATACACCGGGACGTCGTGAAATAAATATCTACAATTCTGAAAATAGTGTTGCTACTTTAACGATCGTATCCAGAGTTGTCACACATAGTCTAACCACTGGGAATTAATGGAGTAGCACTGGCTGTCTTCCCCTGAAAAGATAGCTTTTACCATTATATTTACTCCCCATTGGTATCCGGATGTGCCACGCGAGCGTTAAAAATAAATGACTAAATGAATGTTCGATGAAATACGGGAGAATTCACTCAGTTTAATTCCAAACTTGGAAGGAGGTCAATTCCATTATAAAAGCCAACCTCAAAATAAATGACAGCCGAGCATTGAGAGAATGAAAAAGATTGCTTCTATATAGATTCTGTCGTGCCAAGTATGGAAGTGGTTACACCGCAGTTATTGAAAATTTGATTTACCCGCTTGGCGAATATAATGGCGTCGCGAGCTCCATAAATTGATGTCCCCGTGCACCGAATAACGTGCCTCAGAAAAATTGTGAAAAACCAGGTCGATGGAAAACGAATTTCCAACTCCCTTGAAACAGAAAGACTTTTCCTTTGGGTTACATCGCTGAATTACTTGGCATTCTTCGATTCCTCGGCAAATAAAAAATCTCGATTCTCTCGATCTAGTTGGCAGACTTGGGATCTTTGAAATTTTTCCCAAAATACACGAAACGGTCAGATGTTTAATGTAAAAGATTATTAGAATTTCATTCGTTTAAAACATTCTGCACTGATGGAAGAATTCGGTAAATATTAACGAACGATTCAGTGATCAATGGAATTTTACAGTGAGAGGAAAAAGTTTTTTAAGGAGGGCGTCTTTACCTATATCAAGCAACTCACTCGAAAATTGACATGGAAATCATGTCTTACTCTCAGAAAAGAAGAACATCTGTTAAGCAACTGTGCACTTGCTTGAGATGATAATCATTTATTCATAATGAGTCTAGCTGAGTGAATTTACTCACAAGTTTTTTTCTCTCAAATGCAAAAGCTTTCAATGTAAAAACTATTCAATTAGTTCGGTACGTCGTCTCCTTGCTGTCAATTCACTGCTCGTCATTTTCAAGGAAGTACAAAATCTCTTGACTAAAATTTTCACTCTCAATGCAAGATATCGTTTTCTCAGAAAGATTTGAGTATGAATTCCTTCATTCAAATAAAAACGCACTTGTCAAAACCCTTTTTTCTTTATATACTGTTATCCCCGACGAATCAGAGTTGATAGAAAGAGATAAAAAAAAAGTCTGCATTGATTACGCAATTGGCGAGTTCTTCTATGAGTGCGTGATGAGTGCTTTCCTCCGGAAACATGCAGGACCCTCCGAAATTCCAGGTTTATCTGCGAGTTAAGATGGGGGTGGTTTCCTCCCGTAACTGAGAAAGCCCGTCAAGTGCTGAGGAAAAGGGCGGAAAGTAGGTGGTAAGTGGGTGGTGAGGGGGCATGAACGAACAGAGCATCGGAAGCACTTTAGCCACGTAGAAGGCCCAAGATTAATGCTTCTTGGATACTGCGGCTACCGCGAGTGGCTTCAGCTCGAACGCGGAAGAGCTATTAGCTCCTCGCCCTTCACTCACCGCAGTGTACAGAGCTCCAATAAACCTGATCCAAAATAAGAAACAAAATTTCTCCACAAACATTTCACTCGAAAACTCAAAGCTTCGAGGGATTTTACTCCGCGTTCGCTGATAATTATCGCTTTATTGGTGCAGCCCACATATGCAAATAATGAATTATTTATCGGTTGACTCTCGATACGTCAAGGGGGTGTGCATGATTGTACCGCGGACATTACCTTTGATGAAAATCAAATGATAGGGCGGTTCTGCGCAGTGAGAGTATGAATATGAGCCGATGAAAAGAAGGCCACGAATAATGGCGGAACAATGCACAGTCACGTGCCGTAACTTGCTGTTGAAGTACTCGCTATTATGAGATATGGACATGAGTATCCTCTCCCTGTCTTCGTTGATGATCGATTAAAATTATTTCTCACCCAGTGGGAAGTTGTCCATTATCATGACAATGTGCCCTTATGTGTGATGATGATTGAGTGGATTTTTTTTTTATTTTATTTTATTGACTCCTTGCCGCTCAGTCTCTTCTCTCGGTTAAAAGAAATTTCTATAAGTATATAGTAGATTCTCACGGCTTCTCAATCCCAACTCCTTGTCGGAATTTTCATAATTTTCACCCTGACTATTCGTCCAATTTATTTGACTTTTTTCCGGACGGTCGCTCTTTGCGTTGAATTTACTCACTCATTTTTCAATAAAAAGGAGTGGGGTTGATAGGTATCACATGTGAATAATCAATTGGTAATTGTTTATGCGATTGCCGTTGTTACTCTTCTCTTTAATAAATAAACAACTAATAAAGTTTTTAAATCGAATTGAAGTCATTAGAACATGAATTTGAACAAATCATATCTGCCACTCCATCATTCCCTCGCATCAGCCCCGACAAATTAGTTGTTTTATTCTTCTTCCGTTAATAATCCGGGAGTTGTAAACTTGTTCTCGTGATGCGCAGCAATTTCCAACTTGACTCATGCAACTGCGGAAGGAACAAAAACCCTCAAACAAGACATCACACAACGTAAGACTGTAAGAAGTAACGACACCCAAGCAGGCGCGATCAACAATGCCGTGAGTTTTAATGGTCCCTAACAAAAAGCCAATGTTTAATGGCAACTTTTCAAATGGAGATAACTGGAGAATGAAAAGGCAACTAGAAGTCACCGAACTGCGACGAGAAGAAAAAAAGAAATTAGCCGATTGTGAATTACGATGCAGACAGCTTCGTAATTCGCCGGATGGTTTAACCTAGCGAAAATACTAGGCGATCGGCTCGTAAAACCCTTTGGGGCATAACCGAGGGCTCCATTAAACCTCTGAGAAGGAAGGTGGGTACGTCATGATGTCCAAATGCCGTTAAGTGGTTGACAGGCCAATAAAGCCGGTATCGTTAAATTTTCTTCCCTTGAACTTGGCAGCGACAGTTAGTGATGGTGCAACCTATGCAAAATCAACGATTCTTTGATTAAAATGTTAAATCTTCAAAACCCTTCAGATCAATTATAATTACCAGCTGACCCGCTAATTAAGATATCCAGCGTTCCTCGAAGCGGTTCAGCAGCTCACGGGTGGTGGATAAATATTATCCCTGACAATTTCATGACCCACTTTCTCCCGCAATCGGAACGCAATATGATTTTTCAAAGTGACGTCTGAAAACAAAGCTCCATTAAACGCGAAAGAAAGTTCCTTATTAAGTTGAGGAAAAAAATGAGAATAAAAAAATTCCCCGGAACTGGGACATGAAGCTGGATTATTAATGGTTTTTGTTGACACAGAGAACTAAGTTTCTCGGGGTATAAATATAAAAACAGCTTACCCCATGAGTTTCAGAGAATAAAGAGGAGTTTATCCGGAATATTTCTCAACTGGTAGCTTCCCGCTGACAAATTATTGAAGGTCATATTCTCTATATACGTGTATAATCTCAGTGACAAATGAACCAACGACGACAGCTCTCGCACGGTGGGAATGACCGGTCTCTTACTAATGAGTTTCGGCTGTTTCCTTTTTACGGCCAGTGAAGCCTATACCCATTGCACATAGACTCTTAATTCCCGTGGATTGTGAACAGTACCATTCACCAAAATATAACGAAAGAATCATAACATAGATTAATGACTTGAAGCCGGAGGCGAAGAAAAAAAAATCGCTTCCGCCCTCTCCGAGTTCTAGTTTCAGTTCCAGCTTCATTTCTCCATTTCTCCATTTCTCGTCTCTCATTCATCAGATAATGCGAACTAGAGGGCCTCGGGAAGATTTCCTCCTCTCGTCCGATCGAAAAGACATATTCGATCCATTATCGATCGAGTAAAACCCGGCAGGACACCCGATTGCTATCGAGCCCCAGCAGAACACACGTCACTCCAACCGATTCACCGTTGAGATACCTTGAGCAAAAGCATTTGCAACGAGTTCAAGTCAGTAGGAGAAGTCTTTTCCAAGTTAGCGAGAACGCCCCAGGTCCATTGTAGCTGTGCGCCTCAGTTTAATGGAGCGTGTTCCATATTGTTGGCCTGAAAATAAACGCCTGAAAACACCATAAAACCTTATCGGATCTCGCATTGTGTTGAGCTCGGAGATGTATCGAAACGGTCGCGCTTCATCGGGCCCCCGACTGCTCTGTGATTTTTCAAGGAATATAAAGATCTAACTTCATATGTGTAATTTATTGACAATTGTTCCACGGCTATTCCCCGGTTATCGGGGCCCCTCAGCGAAACAGAACAATGATTGAGACACCAGAGGCCGATAACACTTAGCTGTAAACAATCTAAAACACGAGCTCCGAGTTAATAGGATACTCTTGCAAAATTCCTCTTGAAATTTCACCGGAAAATATTTAATTTTAACAGAATTTTTGCAGTTATCGGGCAGTGATGGGTAAATTTCTGTTTTTAAAGTCCCAAGTCCTTAAGTCTTGAAAAATTTATGAGCTATTCTGTACTCGTAAGTACAAAGTATTATTGGGTTTAGTACTTAAAAATTTTCATATCTCAAGTCTTTAGATTTATTTCCAAAAAAGTAAAAAGTGAACAGACAATTAATACTTTTATTGGGCCTGAAAATTCAAATAGACTCGCGCATTGGAAAATTCTCGACGATTGATTTGAAGAAGAGTATCCCCCTTGAAGCATCACCAAGTGATAATAATATCGCTCGAGTGTCTCTGGGAAAATTACCGTTGCACTTTTCCACTCTGCTGAGCAATATTCAGAGATTCCTGAATCCTGTTCATTTTATTTGCCAGCCCTATAGATATGCCGAGTGGTACAAGTCGGGTGCCTCTAGGTATGCAATAAATTCGGGTCCCACGCGACCTTGCGATTTAAGCCGGCTTTAGGAAGCCACCCTCCCATCCTCACAGGGAATAGGAAACGTGAATCTGCCTCCACGACTATATATCGCCTCGTCCTTTTCTTCGGATTTGGCGGTGCTCCAGAGCCCAACGATTCGTTCGTTATTGTCCGGAAAATGGGTCGACTATAATTGCACCCAGTGCGCGCTATATCCCAACAACTCGGGATCTCAATCTCGGAATCCTCTCTGTTTCCGGTTGTGTCTCCCCTCAATCGTTGAGAGACTCTGCGAGTGCCGGGTGAAACCCGATGATGATGCTACCACCCAGTGAGAATCTTCGACTTTAAGTGGAAATGGAGTGAACCTCACCAGCAAAATAACTTCACCACCAGCTGAATCGGCAAAAGCTCCCTCCAATAGTATCGTTTCCGCTATTTCCCCGGTATTTGATAACCCTTATTACCAATTACCCGGTAATTGACATTTCAAATGAAATCTCTCATCTAATAGCATTTTATAACAGCTATTGATCCTTCTAATTCGTGCGCGCATTATCACCATTCATTTTAATTAAATAATTTAGCACTCCATGTAACGATGAACATCAGTGAAAATAATGAGAATGCAGCAATCACTGATATATGATATGATAACCGAATGGCAATTAATCATGGGACAACATCGGTGCGAATCGAAAGGGATTAGAGGTCGTCACGCCGATAAACAAATCGCCCCATCTTATCTAAATGCTTCCCTCGTTCCTCCCAATCCTCTGATTTTTCCACTGATAGTTACACATAACCAGTACAAGAGATGAGATTCGATTGGTAAACGGAGGTCACGTGTCCGTATTAAAGCGAGATTACACGGGACTGACATGACGATGTGCACGGGATCCCGAGCTGGGGGATTCATTGTCTAAAGATCCTCAATCTCTTTATCTACCTGCGGGACTTTGATATATCCCTCGGTAAGGCTTGGGGAAATAAAAATCGAGAGTTCCACCAGAGATAAGCCCCAATACTGCCAATTACGCAGTAAGGCGCGCAATGACGCTGCAACAATTGCGCATTTTCAAGGTACAGACCGATTAATCAAGGGTCATTCCAAAATTTATCTCCCCCATATATCTCTTGAGGGAATGACCGGTGAAATCATTTGGTATTTAAAATAATCGCGGTGATGTTAATGGAAAATGCAATTTGGCTGAACGGCAAGAGCCATCAATCCGTGTCCTTCGATGGGCCAATATCCGATGAGAAATTCCAGATCCATCTTAAGATCGCGGCTTTTCCCAAGTTTCGCAATTCGTCCAATTCCAGTGGAACCCTCATTACATTTCGGGCTGGTCTGAATGGACGAGTGAGAATAGTTGCAGACCAACGGTCGTCTGCTATCTCCAGCTGCTCGTGTGCATCCCCCATTCACCGCACAACTAATTATCTCGGCTTCTCTGCATTCGCTCTGTCAGCCATCAAAGAGCTAGTGGACTTGGTACGTCATGTCAATCTACTCAATCATTCAACATTCAGTCAAATGAGCTGTTACAACCGCGGAAATGATTTGTTTGAATCAAAGAAAATTTAATCAGTTTAATCGCAGAGTCCAACGTAGCATACTGAATGAGGGCATTCATTCAAGTAGAGTTATATTGGAACTGGTCGAACTGTGAGTTATTGAAATGGCCGGGGCACTCACAATATTTTCTTTTTATTAACAGTTGAGACAGCTAATCTACCATTTTTTTTATTTAATTGCATACATTCGTCTCATGAGTATCAGAATCCAGAATTATCAAAAGACCAAAAATATTTTTTAAATTTTTCTCTTGATCTATTAATTTTGAGGACAGAAAATGAGTTTTTTGCAAATTCGTATCTTTTCATCAACCAACGCTCAAAGTATAAATTCATTTAATCCCTGAAAATTTGAATTCTCTCAAAATTCGAATTCTATAAATCAATCCTTTAGACGTAATTAGTATTTTTGTAGACCCCGAGTTTTAACTGGTGCACAAAATAATTGGGCATTGATATTTACCCGGAGTGGCATTAAATTACCAAGGACTTGCGTAAAAAGAGATGATGACAAAGTTTGAATAAAGAGCATCGTAAACGAGAAATCGTTAAACATTGAAAAAAACCGAGGCAGGTTCCATTAAATAGAAATCTCCTTACTCTTTGTTTACTCGTTCTTGGCGCAGGTTACGTTACGCTGCAGTTGATAGTATCAGAAGGTAGGACCTGTGCCACAAGTACGACAATATAGTAGAGATGCGCACTCTACCGTCTAGATGCCTTTAATTAATCGTGAGCTTACTTTCCCCGAGTGCGCCATACCAGTTTCTGGATGCATCCCTCTCTAACGACTCAGCGTACCGTTTCCCAAGTTCTTAAGTAGGATTAGCGCCAATAGTAAGGGAAAATCCATAGAAAATGAGCCCATGTTCAAAGTTTGCTCCTTTGCACCCTGGCAAACATCTCGATCTTTACCCTCTTGAAACTATGCCATGAGATTAATTGTTATGCAACTCAGTCGACCGGTACATACACGAATCACAGAAGATTCTATCTACTCCTTCCACCATTCGCCGATAAATTAAAAACCTCCATCCAATTCCATTAGAAAACTCGAAGAAATTTTATCTTCCAAAATTACCTAATACTTCCCCGAATTCCTCTAGTTTACCTGTAATGCAATCTAATCAGTTCAAAGTTGATTAAGAAATTGAATATTAGACATTTTTTTAATTCAACACCTTGTCGTGAATAACTCTTGGTCAAATCACTGAAATTTGAAAAACCAAACGGTATTTTAAAGAGCTCGTTAAGACCTCCAATATGTCACATAAGATATCCTCATATATTGAGTCGAACGCTACGATAATCAGCAATAAATGTGAATTCGAGAGGACGACATAACGGTGAAAAATGGGAAACCTTCAATAGCTCTACAAAAAAGGAACTATATCAGATACAGCTGAAGCCATTTCTACGACCATAAAATCTTCTTTAAAGTGGTATATAAATATTCCTATTAATTTGCTTTTGAAATATAGAAAAACTGAAGCAAACAGGAAATTCAGGAAAAACATGGAAATCCTATTTTTACGTTCAAAACGCCATAACTCCCGTATCTTTTCAGATCTTATTTAATGAGCTTTCAAATTCTTCTACAGAATATTACCTTAATACGAAAGAGATGAATTATTCCACAAGCCGAAGATAAAACGGGGACTGGCAACGGATAATTTTCTTACCAATTCGGTATATAGTATTTCCAAATTCATAATTCAGGAAAATAATTAATAAATATGAATATAATGGATCTGAATAAAATAGACTAGATAGGAGAATGTGTTTACCTGTATATCTGTCTATTGGTCACTCTATGCTGCTGGGGGTAGACTCATGACGAGAGAAACCCTCCAGGCATTTGCATTGAATGCTCTTACCTACAGGACTCCTATAGATGCTCGGGCTGCACCCGGTACCGTGTACCATTGTGTTTATTTATGGACTTTAATTATATCAAATATGGTGTGGCAGAGTACGCGTGTCTTGTATAATGGTCCAATGTATACGTGGAGGGTATATGTGGTAACAGTTAGCCCTGGCTGTATGCCTTACCTCATATTGTAACCTGCCTCCGAGTGATGAAGCCAAACACGAATACAAACAATCGCTCCAACTACAACAATGAATCAACCAATAACGAAATTATGGTCTTCCTTTGATAATTTTCACTGAAAATTCACTACAATCCGATCACATTGCGCCTCTTATTCCAGGAATATCCGTAAAAGGACGACTACTTCAATACCTTTATCTCACCGTATATCGTTACCTTTCCCTTTCCCATTGTATCCCACACCAATCGCCAGTTCCTCCTGGATTCTTGTACAGCGCAAATGCAAAAATTGGTGTTAAATCCCTTCCCTTTGTCCAATAGTGTATTTTCGTACCTAGGAGACAATACACAATGCTGTGTCTTTTCCTTACCGACAAGCAAGATCGAATCACCCTTTCTTTTTTATTGCCACTGGTCAACCGCCGGGAGAAACTCTTTTGCAAAAGCAATATTACAAAATTTTATTGTCGGGCAGTAAAAATTCATCACTTGCCATTTTTCTCAAACTGCTGGAAAAAATTGGGGAATAATTTGCAGTTGGGGATTGCCCGAATTATTCTGGAATTTGAACGGGCTAGTATTTGGGGCGCAGTTTGCGCGTCGACAATAATCATATGGAGGCATATGTACAAAAAATGTATTCGATAAATTAAATAACAATTTAACCATATAACAATATATTCAATATAGTATGCATGCATGTACTTCTGCATTCTATAATGAACATACATAACTGATTCAATTGATTTAACAAAATTCAATGTTTGTTAACTAAATTAAAAATATATATATTTATATTTTATATAATATCTATTTTCTATCAATTATATCTAGTGTGACCGATTTCTTAAAATGTTTCTAGGTATATATTATAATTATTAAAAAAAAAATTATTTCCATAAGCTAAACTATCCAGGGAAAAGGGAAAAACACTTTCGGTTATATCTGTATCATTTTAATGACATCTATCTGAGCAGAAAACATCCCCAAAATATAGTCCCCCAAATGGAAAACACGCACTGAAAAGCCATCGGGATTAATCATCGTAGCCCTAACGAGGGCATTCTCGAGGAGTCTGGAAGACTGAATAAAACAAAAAGAAGAAGCCTGGGAGGTAAAGAGCCTTTCGGCTCCTCCAGGCAAGTCCTGAATAATCCAAACACCAGGACCAAGTGAATATGTGCGTGACCCTGCACTCAGTGAATCCAAGATTATGCTCTTTGGTGAATCTCAGTGAAAGAATACCCCCATTGTTTCAACTGCACGGTGCCACGGCGATTGTTAACTGGGTCCTTCAATAGTAAAAACGAGATGGGGTATATTCGTCGCCTCGAGTTGTCCTCCGACCATTGAGCTGTTTTTCATTTTTTTTTTTGTTTTATAACCCTTTGGAGCTCTTGCAACCCCTCTGCAAACGTTTCACGTTGAACCTGACGTGTGACACTGCTCCCTATTTGGCTCGTCTCATTCCAAAAACACATCCCCTTCTGCGTGCGTATGTGCAAGTGTCTAGTACTCATTAGTCCGTCCGGGGTGGGAGAGACTAAAAAATAAGAAAAGAGAACCCCTTCAATTTTTTCGCTCCAAATTCACATACAAGTCGTTAATTGGAGGTCTCCTAGTATTTCTATTTTCATCCACTATTATACAATTTTTTATATTAAAAAAAAAATCAAGTTAGAGTTCAATAATTGCCCAGAGGTAGCACCAATAAAAATTCCCTGTAAATAATTCATTATTAAATAGATCAAACAAGTGAAAACCAATAAAAGAAGCAGCATATATATTGTAGAGCAATTTTTTCATCAGTATTTTGTGCATCTTGGTTCTCATTCACGGTATTCAATTAAGCCCAGCGGATATTTCCAAGGGTCTACGTAGCGTCTAACATAAATTTTTCCAGGCGAATGGAGTTGGAAAACAGATCCGAGACTTATTTAGAGCGTGTGAAATGGGGATGGAAGTCTAATTAAACTCTTTCTTTGAACGGTCACGTAGCGCACAGAGATCAAATAGGAGAGGGGAGTCTTCCGGGTTCTTGGAAACGACGCGGAAAATAAATTGTAAGAGCAATTCCAGTCCTCAGAGATGTTCTGTTGGTACAATGCTAGGTGTTAAAACACAGGGGCCTTTGGTACCAGACGCCAATTCTCTCCCCTCAGTGGCCAGCGGGTGTTAACGATGATTAAGCAACAGGACGGGTCACACGGAGTTACGATGACTCACAGGGATGATGAGGGTGAGAATACCTACGGGTTTGGCTATTCATCCAAGTGCACTTGGCTGTGCTCGAGGTCATATTTTTGCTTTCTCAAGTGAAGACACTTGATGTCGAGTTGATGTACTGACATGGAGGTCTGTCACAGCTGGTTCCTATTGACTACCAGAAATAGGACGTGTCAGGCTATAGAAGGAACAGTGTATCGATGGTACATTGACCCAGACGTTCATTTTATCTGTCTCACAATTTTACAAGTTATTTCGAATTGTCAGAGTTGAATTATTGAAACTGACAGCTCCAAAAGAATCATTTCAAAACTTTAATCCCAATCTCGAGCTCCTGAAGTACTTCGACTCAATATTAATATTGATGTTGAAGTGAATGCTCGAATAATCTCAGTGAGTTCAGAGCTCAAAGTTCAAAGTTATTCTGTACTTAAGAGCCCCTATTTTTAGCATTTCACTCAGATGAAAATCAATTAATACAGCAAAGTACACTGTCAAAAGAAAACTTTAAATGGAATTTGGTGGGAGAAAAAAGGCCATAAAATCCCTCCGCAACTCTCATGTTTTCTTATTTCCATTTCTCTGAATAGAGTCGATTGAGACAATGGGCTTGTGAAGCTCACAATCTTTGAGAATAGCACAATGTCTCAATTACAAACCGTAGAAATTGATAAATGAGATTTGATTCCGCCCCAGCTTATCGGTTCATCTATCCCAAGACCTCCAATGCGATTATCCCTGTATCGAATTATCCAACAATGGGGACTACCGGGAGAAATTATTCCTTACCGCACGCAATGGGTTTGCACAATGGCCCACTACATGTGGACGAACGATACCTGCAGCAGAAGCAAGCATAACGAGTGTTACTGGTGGTTAAAAAAAAAACGAAAAAATTCAAATCGTGTTTGACCATTGGAATCGAGCGATACAGATAACCCAGCCCCAGATATTTATGACTGTCGCCTATTCTCATTCTGCCCACACGCCGGTAATACGACTTTATTCTCTAAAAATACCGGAAAAAGGAAAATAATCAAGCTCGTTTATTCGTTGACATAAAAATGAGGTAAAAAAAAAAGTGCCGAGGTATATAACGACATCAAGGCAAGAGCCTCATTCATCTCACGCAAGACCGAAGGTGGATACTGCACCTACAGTTATAATTCCTCCTGAAACTGAGAATGAGAAAAAGTGCGAAGATGAAGGGAATAAAAACCACCCGAAGAAATGAAAAAAGAAAGAAGAAAAAGGTAAGCAATAAAGTCTCGGGGGTCAGGCAGTGCATAAAAAGCTGCACGCTTCGTCACTGGAGGATAATCTCGTTTTACGAGGGCGCTAATTCTCGCCCCCGCGTACATGCCTAGGATCGTTTTAATTAGCTCGATGTTTAGGCCAAGTCAGCAGCACGTTATGACCGCGAGAAATATGTATATCGAACTAGTCCACACGCTACCTCATTCGTCTTGGCAAATGACGCTTTTCCGGATTAATAATTCAGGATGAAATGCCAGCTTGCATCACCAGTGATAATCAGCTGGAAAAACTGCTGGAAATAATCTGAAACGATGAATGTGAAACAACGAGTGTAGTGTTGGAGTATAAATTTTCCAAAAATAGCGTACGTTTTTTTTTAATGATGAGACAAATGTCAAATGTTCATGCTTTTTGCATTTATCTTGTAGGAAGTGAGTCATATTGTGTTGGAGCTTAATTGCATTAAATTAATTGATCCATGCGAGATACAAAATTAGTAATTTTCAAGTTTTGGGTATTTAATGCACGTTAGACAGGTCGAGTAAAAGGTAATTATAATACAGTGCTGACTCCCAATTTCTCATAATTGCATTATCCCATAACAGAATTACAATCTTCTATAACATCAATCCGACAATCTGGGACACAACAGCCAGATGTACGAAACCGCCATCGCCCCTTCCGTCGAAGGTACATAATTTTTATAATTCAGATAAATTCTGTTATATTCAATTCACCGTGTGAGCCTGAAACATCATAATGGAATCACTTAATTGAGTTCAAATGAATTTTTTCCTTAATCCTCGCAAGTTATGTGATTAAATAATAAATAAATTCAATTTTTTCCATAAGATAGTCTACGGGCATTATCCGTAGCTATTACTGAATTTTCTTCAGCAGTTTCTTCTGCTGATTCGATTATTAAAGTGATCCAGTCTTAGGTGCCCCCCTGGGAGTTGCTTCCTCGGTTAGTTGATCTTGTTAATACAATCACACTGAAGCTGGGGCCACATCCTTGGACACACACAGTAGTAACTTTGTTACGGGTATTTGCAAGCATCCGGATCCCTTGATGTCGCTTCGTCACTCGTGCACGTCTCCCTTATCCCCGATCCGTGGCCTCAAAGCATAAGTACACGCTGTCAGGGGTTGGAAATATGAGGCACGCGTGATATGTCCCCCGAGTCAATGGTTGGTTAGCTGGGTCTAGACATTAGCTGATTAGGCTTTTCAAGTTAGCCAGAATCACCAAAACATTCCTCCCCTCTCGTACAACTAGAAAAATTCATGAGTTAAATCGTCGATGTACCTCACGTCCTCTTCTTTTAGTATAGCGCCATTAAAGTCAGGAGTAACAGGAACTATTCAGGATGAAGGTGATAAAGTTCTCGACGCTTTGAATACAAAGTGCTCGACAAGTGAAAAAAAATATCCATTGTGGTACTATTTAAACTACTCACCCTATCTAAAATCATGTTTCATCGATTGTGGGTGTACAGCCAGTCACTTGTAATTCGATCGATATCGAGAGAATAGTGATGAGCTGCGAGTTAATTGACTTATCAAAGCAATTTTTTTAAATAGATTGATGGGGGCTACATCGGCCCCAGGATTGACCCAGTTGTGTCACGACATTTATTGTATACCGCAGGTTCAGCTGTTCTCTCTCAACGAAAAAAAAAAATAATAATAATAATGCTCAGCAATTTTGATTGCTGTGCTTGAATGAGCACTATTCAATCGACTGGCACAAAATATGGCACCTAACAATCACCTCAAATTATCCAACTACTGGCTATGTCAGGGTAATTCAAACCTATAGTTATCGTACCTAAAATACCGGTTACCGAAAACGCACATACAAAACGATACCCGGGGGTTAAACGAGGCGCACTAACAGCACACTTCTCCGTAGCACCGTCATATCGCCAATAACGTTGGCATAGAAACGTGTTTTGCATATACACCCGGAAGCTGAATATTCGAAAATATAAATCCAGTGTGTACGAGAGCAACCAATGCGAGATTGCGTTTTGGATAAACCTTTCTACCCAAGTGAAGCAGAGCAGTAACCCGATATTCACGTTGGGTGTAAATCGATGTAAATTTTCCACCATCTCTGGCTCACGACTGTATACTCCGCGTTGTTTCATGAACTATTTATTTGCATTCAATCCTCTCCAAATGACCCATCATTTCCGCCTATCCATGGCTTTTAAATCCTCCCAACACTTTTTACACACACTATTTCCGAGAAGTCAAGCTTTTCCGGTGGATTTTCAAGTGATTACTGTTCACCACAATCGATCCACTTGACGATTATTTCTTTTTATTTCAATACATGATTTCTTCTTTTTGCTCTCGAATGGGAGCTTTCTATCGATCATTTTGATTATATCGATAATTTTTGCTAATTTCGCTCGGAAATTATGTAGAATGGTCGGAAACATGACAATACAAAGATTGGGCAGCATATCTATACGTGGTTGCCGTCAGCGGTCACTTTGTTTTAAAATTACCAAAAGAACGGAAAAATTCACCCTTAAAAATGTGGAATTTCGTCATTTATTAGTACAACTCAAGATTAACTGCTTCCATCGACTAGAATTCGAGTTTTATTATCGGAATTTTCAGCGGTAGACCCCAATTTACCAATAATTGAATTATCGCTGCTTACCGAATGTTTACCGAGTGTAAAAATTATTAGTTAGCATCGCGAGTGACCAATGAGGAAGCTATTGGTAATCCTACCAAAGAGGGCTATCGTGTCAAAACGAAATCGCGTGCGGTGCCCTATATGGGGGCATAAATAAGCGCTACTTACACTATCATTCCTATGTAAATCGAGGGAGGCCCAACGCTCCGACAAACACCCTAGATAAATTTACAGCACTAATTTAGAAAGGCCTCGAGAATGCCACCATAATTTACCTCAGGCTCTCGTTCACTCTTTATATTCGTTGGCAACATCGTGACTATTATCTGTCCATTTTAACGACGTACCAACAATCTGGAGAAGGCACAGCTTAAGGATTTGTGTGTGCAACGATAAGGAAAGCCCTTCTCACCGGACAGCTGGTGGTGTTGAAGAATCCTTAGTATCAGTATCATCCATTGCAATTAATTTCAACTTCCAATTGTAATAATAACTAGACTATTTATACCGGTTCTCCATCCGTTTCGTATAATTTTTGGAATCATCGGATTTAATCTTAATTGCCTATAACTTAGACTCGGTAGCGCCATTAACCCGTGCTTTAATCCTCTGGCTAACACCTCAATTCTACTCTCAGCTAATATTTTCCCTCCTTTTATTTGCACAATTTTAGCTCGCAACGGGAATTTCATACGAGTTAACTATCGGTGAAAATGGGCTTAATTAACCAACACCTGAATTATGATTAAATATTTTGGCCTAAGCGCGGTGTGGAGTTGGGCTTTTGATAGTGTACACTTCCCCAATGCACACAAATACTCGCTTTCTGCTGGTTAAATCCCATCGCCCACTCGGTTGTTTAAATGAAATTAATTGTATGCCACTCCTCGTGTTTCGTGGTAAATTATTTTCACTGTTAAGTTAAACATTACGCATCAACAATTATCATGGGTTTGTGGGGCTTTCGAATAGCAGAGCAGTGGTTACAAAATTTGGATGAGTTGGCTGGATAAAAAAATCACTGGAAAAATATTGGAGTATGTGATGTTGGGGAAACAAAATATTGGCTTGTGAAAATGTAATTCGTTGGTATCACGCTGCAGATTTCCTGTGGAAAAGTTGCGAATGTTCTGCCACACCCTTCCAAAATTCACGATAAATCTCATGCTCAAACGATTGGGTTGATGTGAATTATCTGGAGTATTATGACAGATCTCCGTTCATTAATTCCTCACATATTCTCCACTCTGCCACTGATAGATTCTTCAATTCCCGTTCCCCATGCAGCGTCAATATCAAGATCGACTCGTTAACTATACATGTTGATGAAGGCGTCCCCTGAAGTACAGCACTCGGTTCCATTAGCTTGACTGGGGTTGACTGTCCCCCATCGTCTACCGTCTGATGAGATCTCGGGGTTATAAGTTTGCCGCCTAGACTAGCTTAAATATTCCTCGAATTTATGCTCCATCGAACAGTCCGCCAAGAACATCAAGACATCTGAGAGCCATTATTGATGATTAAATGGGAGTTGAGAAGATTCCGAGGATGGATGAAAACCCTTTCGATTTATCTTGCGCACTGGAAGACAAAAATTATTTATCGAACCAACTGATTCCATTTCTATAGTCTTTCATTGAACTCATTGTGATAACGAGCGGTGTTTGCTGAATGATTTAAAGGTCGCAAATCTTGAGCAAAAACAGTTAATTGAAAAAATGATTACATGGATTGCTCTACGAGACTGCACCAAGTGAATCCATTCGCGTTTGGCATCTTAGGAGCTGTACGACTGGGTATACAGAAACTTCGGTATTTCAAGGTGGTTGCCATCTAGTTTTCGGTACAAATTCAAAGTGCAGTCCAACTCATCGAATACGTGACTAACACCGATTAGTGCAGCCTGGGAGTTGGTCTCATTGGACTTACACTTCTACCTATCTGCACCGAGAGAATACAAGTGTGTTGGCACATTGGAGTTACGTACCAACACGTAGGCAAACCCTGGAGCACCATTGAAGCCTCTCGTCCCCGTGAGACTCCACGGGGATATTTGAATATCTGTCTCGGTTCCACGATTATACGTAACCACAACCCCATTGACTTTACTCGTCCGTGGATTAAATTGCAGATTCGACTCTCGAATTTACTTAATGGCCAAAGTTGACTGCCACCTAACTGAGCTGACGTCTTCAGAGTGGCTGACACTACAAGTCAAATAATTTCATGTAATCACGTCATTCAACAAATCGCTCGGTTTTCATACTAATTGGCTTTTCATTTTGCCATTGCTAATTCACTGCTCCATTGAAAATCCAATATACATATTTTTGCTTACTATTTATCCAGAAACCTATCAACTTTACACTTGGTAAAGTTCAAATCAAAGAATCTTTCTTTTGGAAAATTTGCTGAAGGAAAAAGAGTTCCCTTAATGATTCCACGGGAAATCGATAGCAGATTTCAATTTCCGTATAAAACTGGAGGAGAAGAAAACTCTTTGAGGCTTCCAGGATCACCGACAAAACTCGTTCCCCATTGCAATCAATGATCAATTATCTCCAGACTAGAATAGCTCATGATTCTGCCCATTCATTCCCAAGAATGTTCTGGCAGTAATCATCGCATCTCAGGAAGATAAATGCGGCAGAACGAATCGGTGAAGTTGCCCTGGACATTTCAACTGTCGTTAGCAGTGGGAATTGAAACGGTAACACGTGGCCAAATCATTATCTATCACTCGGTGATGAGTCGTGTCGACTCCTAGACAAAGCTCAGCACATTGAATTTCCTGCAACAATGCAATAGCAAACTTTCAGTTCTCTGGAAACAATCGGCCATGACCCAGTGCGAATCTCTTCCGCCCTGATGTCCGTATGACACTCGAAGCCGATTTTCCGGTATAACATTTCCTCCGGTGTACACTGGCACAACGAAACGGTCACGTGTCGGTCGTACGTCACGACTGGCGCGTGTCCCGAATGTACGATGTTTACTAGGATAGAACGAAGTAGTAGCTCCTATTTGCGGTGTGACTTATATACATCGCGAATCCACCCAGTAATTTATCGCATGTCTATTTATTCAGCCTTTCTAGACAGCCCCACACTAAATGTCATTATTGCACTTTGTATTGTACTTTACTAATTACCCATGTGAAAAAGTTGTTTCAAAGGGATTTCTGCATCTTTTTTCATTAACAATGAAATTATTCATCTCAATTTTTTAGTCAAATATTAGTATCTATGTAGAAATGGATTATCGTTGGCATGAGACAGCGTTTAAATGGTCTTAGAATAAAAAAGGGACACGATGGATTTAATTTTTTTTTTTAATTCATGTCGATGTCGAGCTATCTATGGGAAACTCATTTTCAAATTGAGTTTAATAGTGGGGTAGTAAATGGGAATGGTTAGATAAATTTCACTATCTCTCTTAAATTCTGCTATATTCATCCAAGACTGAGCCAAGAGCCAAATGCACTTATCTCCCTTAATCACTTCTCTACTGAGTTGAATCATCCCGTCTTATGGGAAAAAATTAAAAAAAGAAAGTGTCGATTTTACCCTACGTGTCCATATCACCCTATCCTGCCCCATAATAAGAGGAATTTCAGAAGACAAAAGTATTATTTCTGCCACCAATTCATTAGGTAATTCAAGACTCATTATTCAGATATTTTATTATTCCTCGAAGGTCCGTTTGCCGCTTTGTTATGGACCTCCCAGGGATTCAATTCCATTGAATAAAGCCCTCAACAAACGAAATAACAAGTATTGACAGCCAATGAGAATTGTTTTTTGGTTCCGTTGACGTGTGCCATATCTAATTCGCGAGAATAAAGCTCGGGAAACGCGCCACAGGGAATGAAAAGATGAAGGGGACATTGTCTGAATTGAATTCTCGTACGTTCCATGGAAGTTGGTGTATTAATAATCCTCAGGGAGAGTCTGACGTTAATTAAAACACGACAATATGTCCGATCAAGCATTTCCGGGTCAAATAAATATAGGAGCAGCAATGCAGTCTTCTCTGTAAGCGAAGCAATTTTTTCTCCATTGATGAAAAAAAAAACGAGTCGATAAAGTAAATGGAAAAATAAATGAATCGGCTGGATTTTCCGGGGGGTGGGAAATTTATGTGAAAAATAAAAATAACGGGAAAATATTCGATTAGGCGTGATATATGGGATAGGAGGCATTGAGGAAAGCGATCTTGGCGTGAAATTCTGCAATTCTTAAGAGACGGACCGTTCGCAGCAACGCGTGTTTCGTAAATGGTCCGAGAGTCGCATTCGTGATAAATGGTAATGGTATACGTCAGGACGCTGAGAATAGCGATAAACACGAACCCAGAGAAGTCGAATGGAGCCAAAGGCGAATTCGAGTTGAAATGCTCGGATGAGAGTTTTGTACCTGTGTGGAGAGAATACATAGATATATACATGCTCGGCAACGCTCAGCAATACACGCTACATGTACCTCAAAAGGAAAAGCAATAGAACTTGCAGAGATGACATGAGAGATTGAGCTTTTGGGTCGAGGCCTTCAGGAATCGTGTCATTCATTCACGCCAATTTTGATTTGTATTGATGGAAATAGCAATCATTTTTTTCCACTTGTTGTTCCATTCGAAAAATAGATTGATCACACTTTTGAAAATTTTAACTTAAACAAATTTACATGGCTAAAGTATTTTTTATCTCGGTATAAATTGCGTTCAGTTATTATTCGGAAGATCTATTGTGAAATGTAGCAAGTGGTATTTACAACGGATTGGTTTTTTTTTGTTGCAGTCCTGCGAGATGAATTTCGTGCCCAGCCTCAAAATACAAGAGTAGCTGCTGGTGAAACAGCTTTACTTGAGTGCGGCCCACCAAAAGGTCATCCAGAGCCAACTCTCAAGTGGAAGAGAAATGGTCATTTCATAGACTTTGAGTCGACAAAGAGGTAAGTGTCATTGACAATTTTATCATAAAAATAAAAATGATCGACACACTAAGAGTACACCTCTAACGAGACCAGGAATGAATGTAAAAGGGTTGAATAATTTCCAGCGATTAATTCCCATGTCTTCTTTACACCACGATGGAATTCCTGGGGATCCTTTTCCCCCCCAGTATATCCCCTGAACGTTAGCCGAGGGCCAATAAGAATGGTACTTGGTACTGAAAGTACCGTGTGCACCACGGACCAATGGTAATAATCCGAAGACACAAGGACCCATAATCTACCGCGCATTTGCATGAGAATGGCGCTAAAGGATGTCCTCCCATAATTCTTGCTGCGTTATCTACAGTCCAACCTTGCTTGGACGAGACGAACTCATTATTTAGATTCTTCTCAACTCCATGTACAAAATTTTCAATAACTCCATCCTCTTTTGGGTACTCCAGATTACGGTGATAAGGGTCCAAGCCACTGCTCATTCACACGTTATTGGGGACAAATTACCAAACGACAATCTTCATCCAAGTTAATTCACCCAATTATTTATACTCGTTGAGCTCATTTATTACCGCCTTAAAAAGAAAATTGACCAAGTCATGATGTTTACTTTAATTTAATGAGCTTATTTTTCCTTTACCTCTTGGCAACGTCTATTTAATTTCCTCGTAAGCTATACCTTGGACATGAAGCGTACCTGTCCGCTGGTCGTCTTGTTTACTTGACATACATGTGGTCTTTCCCTTGGCGCTTTTTCCTGCAATTCAGTTTTAAAAACATTTTTATCTCCAACGTAATACTGTGTAAACCTAATTAAAAATTTTACCCCATTAAGAGAATAACCATCTTGCAGCTATTAAAAATGTCATCTGCATACATATTTCACGTTTACCCCAATTTTTCACAAATAATCGATCGGTTTATTTAACTTATCTATTTCTGGTCTGTTGAATTTTAAAAAATTACGGAAAGAGGAAAAGCTAGGAGGGTCCTTAAATATTCAATTGAGAGCCATTTTATGAATTAGTGATATCCAGAGAAATTGATCAAATCGTGACGGGATCGAACTGAATTGGGGTGGAGGAGTGGCACAGGCGGCATTTTCTGGTGTGTCAGTATCGAATTAATTGATACTATAAATTAAAGGACACAATCGAGAAGCCATCGATTTTCACGGTGTTGTTGAGGGTCGTGTCAGGGATACTATACCAATACATACTGTGTTGTGTGGCATTCCGTTGAATTTCAACGGAGCCGCTTAATTGCGATTTGGTACTGTATTGTGGAGCATTGTATCAGTGAGATAGAGTAGACTGTCGATATTGTCCGACCATCGGGCACATCGGGGCACCCTCAAACACGTCAATAAATCCATAGTTAAACTATAATTTGATTAATGATTCTGGCTTTTTCCAGGATAACTCTGGTTGACGGTGGAAACCTGATGATATCCGACGTCAGGCAGACGGATCAGGGAAAATATCAGTGTATTGCTCACAATGTGGCGGGTGATAAAGAGTCGGCAGTGGCAACATTGACAGTTCACGTCAAGCCCTCATTCCTCTCGACCCCAGAGAATCAGACAGTGTTGGTTGATACAACCGCTCAATTTGCTTGTCATGTCAGCGGTGATCCACCACCGGAAATTCTTTGGCGCAGGCACGATGGAAAAATGCCCATTGGTCGCGCACATATTCTTGATGATAAGAGCCTTAAAATTGAACGCGTTACACCGCAAGACGCTGGAACCTACATTTGCGATGCTGAAAACGGAGTCGGCGCCATTTCCGCGAGTGCAACACTTACTGTGCATTGTAAGTAAACAATTCATTATTTCTGGATTTTAAAAGATCCAATGTAAATGAATTCCCGCATTTTATCGTTAATTCATAATTCACAAAGTTTCCTGAGCATGCAATCATTTCCAAATAATTTTGAAAAGTTGAAAAAAAAAATTTAGGCAGACAAATCAAAAGGGAAATTTACTCAATCAGTGAAATTATCTGAATTAGTTTATAAATAATCAATTTGAGAAATACTGGAATTAATTAGTTTGTTTCTTACTTGTTCTCCAGCGCGTCCAGTTTTCACGGATTTCCCAAAGGACGAGATAGTGAGTACAGGCTCAGACGTATCATTCGCATGTTCTGCCCGTGGGGCACCGAAGCCCGCAATATTCTGGTCCCGAGAAGGATCACAAGAGCTCATGTTTCCGGGCAATGTCTACCAATCTCGATACACCATAAACGAGGACGGCTCAATGCACATAAAGCAAGTTAATAAGAAGGACGAAGGCCACTACGTGTGCAGTGCCATAAGCCTTGCGGGTGCTAGTACAGCAACAATATTCCTGCAAGTAATGCCAATTGAGGAGGTGCCACCACCAATAATTGAACTCGGCCCGGCAAATCAAACCCTTCCAGTAAAGAGCACTGCGTATTTACCTTGTCGTGCTGTTGGAACACCCACACCCCGTGTCCACTGGCACAAGGACGGTGTTCTCATTTCACTGGGTAATCGAATCACCATGTCGAGCAATGGAACTCTCATCATTGACGAGCTACAGTCAGCAGACTCGGGTCTGTACACATGCATTGCCTCGTCAGAATCCGGAAATACATCCTGGTCAGCAACTCTGGCTATAAGTGCATCGACTACTCTCCATAAAACACCTGATATGTCCGCACTCCCCCAAAATCCCAGTAAACCAAGAATTGTCAACATCACCAGTACCTCAGTGACATTAACCTGGAGCCCAGGGCACGAGGGCAAGAGTAAAATAATAGGCTACAACATTGAGTACTTCAGTAGCAATCTCAACACTGGGTGGGTTGTAGCTGCCACGGGAGTTACTGACGACACTTACACTGTCCCAGAATTGAAGCCAGACACTAAGTACGTTTTCCTCGTGAGGGCGGAGAACAGCCAGGGGCTCTCCTTGCCTGGTCCTCTCTCCGATGTGGCCCATACTACCAGTCAAAATCAGTACTCAGTACCACAGATTGAATTGATTCGAGCGAGAGACAGACTCAACAGCGAAATTTTACATCTCAAGGAGGTGCAGCCCCTGACGAGCACGAGTGTCAAAATTATTTGGGATATCCTGGGAGCTGGGGATCTTGTTGAGGGGCTCTACATCAGATATCGCGAGATATCTGACAAGCCTGAGTATCAGATGGTCACTGTTATGAATGCTGGTGCGACAAGTTACGTTCTGACAAATTTAAAGAAATACACGATGTATGAGTTTTTCCTCGTCCCCTTCTACAAGACAATAGAAGGACGACCGAGTAATGTTAAACTCTCGACGACGTTGGAGGACGTGCCGTCAGGATCCCCGGAGAATGTTCACGTGGGAATGATCAACATGACGTCCGCCTTCGTCAGGTGGGAAGCTCCACCGAAGAGCGACCAGAATGGAGAGCTGATTGGATACAGGATTCAAATAAAAAGCAACAGCAGCAATAAAATTCTCGGACAGATGTCCCTCAATGCCTCGACGACGTCAGTTATAATCAATAGTTTGACAACTGGTGGGCTCTACACAGCTAGAGTAGCGGCATCCACGAGAGCAGGACTGGGCCCCTTTTCAAATCCCACTCTTCTCAACATGGATCCCGGACAATTGACGCAATTGCCTCCAAAAACCGACCCAAGTCACGGCGGCATATCGATAGTTTCAGAGACTTGGTTCCTCATCCTAATGATCACAATGGTATTCACTATTCTGGCTGGACTGGCTGGTGTTCTCTACGTTCGCAGACGGCAGGCAATGAGCAAGCAGTTGGGCCATCTCAATGTGCCTGTTGGCACAGCCAGTGATATCTGTCAATTAAACAAGGACAGTTTGTGGCTGGAGAGAGGCTGGAGACCAACGAATACCCTTCAGGGATCAGGGACTGATAAAGACTGCGAGACGAAGCTCTTGAATAATCAGCAGATGCTAGCCCCTGGAATCGTGAGCATGGCGGGCTCTGAGTACGCTGAGGTCAATCTTACGACTTTTTATAATGCCAGAAAACCAGTTCAGGCCCCACCGGAGCCCTACGCTACAACAACCCTTTGTGTGGGCAACAGAAGTCCTGACTCCATGGACGGAAGTGGTCAAAAGTCAAACTCAAGTGACTCCTGCGTCAAACCAGACTACTCGAATCTCGACTCTAACCAGGATCACAATCAGTCAACGTTATCACCGAGTAGTGACAACGCAAGCAGTGTCTATACCGATGAGAATGCAGATATCCAGCGTCGACCCCAGTACAGAATGCCAACCAATGATAATCAACAGAGTCAGACGATGCCAAATTGGTGTGACATGCTTCCACCACCCCCCGAGCACCCACCACCCACTGGAACGTCATTATCCAGTAGAATGCAGCAACAAATAGCTGCATTCAGTCCTCACCTAGGCAAGAGGAATGTACAAAACGACCTGGACGCCACGAATTCAACCAATTCCCAGAGTCCACCGACCCCACCTGTCAGAGTGGCTAACAATTTTTCATCATCACCGACTCCATGGAATGGCGTCCAGCAGCACGATAGTCACGTGAATCATCAGGCAAGGTATACCACTCTACCACCTCAAACCAATCCACCCCCGGTGCCATCGTTTCCCCAGGGCTTCAGCCACTACGACTACAAGAATCAGGAGAATGAGTACGAGAGTGGATCTGTCATCTATGGACATCAAAACGGTGTTAAAGATGATTATCGATCACATGACGGTGGATACAGCCATCCAAATCTTCCGAATCACAGCTCTCACAGTGATGATTATCGGCACAATGATGAAATATTTAGAAATGACAATCTCTATCAGCCGGATAATGAGGATTGGGACAGAAAATCGTGTGATTCTAATACTCACTCTGAACTGTGCTGCTCGTGCTCAGAGTCCAGTTGCCTTTATGCTGATACGATGGAGTATAATAATCAGTTTGGTACTGGCTGTGGGCACAGGAATAGCTCCAGGAGCAGAAACAACAGGAGCCCACGGAGGAGAACTAATCGAACGTCATCGCCGACGTACAGCAGTGACAGCAATTACTCGTGTATTCCGAAGAGACAGTGCGGCCCAGCAAACTCGCAGGAGAGACTCAGGCATAATCGCAGTAAAGGTACTAATTTTATTCTTTCATAATTGGTATGACTTTCATAAGTTAATTTCAATATGTAGTCGTCTATATGAAAAGGTATCATGTGCGCGCCTCTAGTTTAAAACTTTGAACTTTCATAAATCCGCGAATTTTCAACTTGAAGAGTTTTATTTGGAGTAAAAAAGTGCAGAATTTCACAAGGAATTCACCTATGTACTTATCTCCATATTGCTAGCAAGGGACTTTCTCATGTGAACGGCTGCACATTATTGTCATTGTAATGTGATTATAATTGTGATTCTTGGATACGAACGATGGCAATGGGAGTAATCACTGGGTTGTTGTATCATTGCAGACAAAGTGCCTAGTTTTCCGAGGCCTGGGTATAACCAACACAACTCATCAGCTTCGAATACAATGTCGAGCTCAGGAAGCCAGAGGTACAACAAGCTCAACAGCCTCTTCAATCCAAACGGTCCAACCGAGACAACTAGACTGAGCGACCATCGAGATAGCTAAGCAATATGGAGTATTCAACTAAACCAACACCACCCTATTTTCACCAAACATAAATGACACACTATTCTCACCTCAGACAAGCCACAAGCGACAAGCCACAGTGAGCCAATATTGAACCTGACAAGGGAATTGCCATTGATTCCTTGATAAATGTCATATGAAAAAAAAAAAATGCGGCATTTATTTTTCACTAGCTTGTAAAATTTCTCCCTCGTCAAGACAAATAATTGACATTATTTTCGATATAACGTTCCTAACTCATAAGAGAACAAAAATACAAGTTATTCGATATGAATTAATCGTACAGTATCTCTTCCAGAAGAAACAAATGAAATAACTCACTGATAGTACGTTTGAGAATAATGAAGGTGCATTATCATATCAAGTGGTGTTTTTTGTAAAGAATTGTAAAAAGTTAATTAATGGGGATTAGTCACTAGATTAATTAATAGTAGAATTAAGTCTGGTAATCGATAAGTAAGGGGGATAAATAGAGCGATGATTTAGGAAAACTTCGCTAAGGTAAGGCCACACTGCGTTTAAATCCTGACAAATAAGTGAGAATGTGATTTAAAAAGCGTTTGATTTTCACTCGCTGCTTATTAATGTTTCGAAGGTGCATTCATAAACTTCTGATGCTTCCAGAGGGCCTCTGAGAGGTCGAAGAAGTAGGGCAATTGTAAAGTATCAATCACTAAACCCTCATTCATTAAATCTCGTGATTAATACGTTGAGACTTTCCGTTGCATTTTTTTACCTGAGACAAATACTTGCCCGCGTTAATAACCTTCTCAACTGTAGATAAACACTTGTGAATACAGAATATAAGACGTACTATATTTAATCTAGATTAGCTAATTCAATCTAGTGTGGTTTAATATAAAACTTGTACATTGTTTTCTTACTCCTTATTTTCGGTGACGTTCACATAAGACAAGTAGATACCGATGCCATGTAATCGCTCAAATTAAATGTAATTAGTCGATATACTAGAACTAGGTAATGTTAAATTGGCTGATAGAGTTGAGTAATCCCATACAATCGAGTCGAGTATTGTCATTGGCAATGTTTTATTATCACTGCCACACTTCCGAGACTTGTGAATATCCGGCAATAAAAAATAAAAGAAAAATTAATGATCATTAATTACTCTGCCAAATACTCGACAATTGTATTGAAATCAACAACTGTGCAGAATCCATCCATGAAATGAAGGAATAAATCACAACTCGTTATCGAACATCTTAGTTAGTGATTTGTAGAATAATTGAGGTGAGAGTTTATTGCTGGAGAACATCGAGCCATTTTGCCAGCGCAGGGTGCGAGTAAATGTATTATTTTTATAATTGATAATGAATCTCGCGAAAGTTGACAGAATGGCCCGTATAGTTTTGTAAAATAAACGTTGTAATAAGCCATTTGATTGAATAATTGTTCGAAGGGAGCCTAGGTGCACACGTACTATTAAATTGTAACTGGGCATGCATGGAGATGAAGAAGTAGACATTGTAGCTACAGCCACGTTATTCATATCATTATATCCGTGAAAAATACATCAAACTAACATGAAGACTGGGTTGTATAATTGCGTTGCCGGATTAGCTCGGAAGTGTACACTAAAGGCTGAGATGAGTGTTATCATACAATTATATTATTTAATGAAGAAATGAATAATGCATTTTCCTTCTACCCCCTAGACAGTGTAAATATCGTGGAAATGGCGAAAGGTAAATGTTTTATATAGGGTTATAATTTATTTATTATAAAAGAAAAAGAAATATAGGGCGATTGTATCATGGGGAGAACTGTGAGTTCTATTATTATGAAGGCATAATATTATGAGATCAACAGCCCGCAGACACCCAAAACACATGACTGTAGATAATTTATAACAATCGCTATTGTCAAGTACTACGTGTACATATTTATATGTATATGTATGCAGCGATGTGGGTACATATACGTATATATATCATTGGATATTACACTAATAAACGATAAATAAAACGTAATGTTAAAAATTTCACTGACTCGAGATTATTCCCTTGTCTTCCCCGCCCTCTTCCCTCATATTTTTTTTCTCGGTTTTTCCCTCACCGGAGTGACTTTCGTCCATGTTTTCATTTTGTCCTCACGGAGAATAAGGGATGAAATGGATGGAGAATACTCAGGTGTGAGAGTGTCGCGAAGACGAAACGAGCGTACAATATCACTTTACACACAGTGAAGACGGAGTTTTTTGCGCGTAAAGCGTGCACGAAAATGTTCCTTTTCACACTAATATCATAAGAAAATTCAGCTGTACCAATGAAATTTGATTGAAACCAGAGCGCTATAATCTCTGATTACTACCAGAAACGTATTTGGTTCCCAAATGTTTAGTTACTAATTGTCAAAAATTTCCACAGAAAATTCCCATTTCAATTGTTCTCTAAAATTTATTTCGTACAGTCAAATTATTTAATAATTCTCTGGGTTTTGTTTTTTCAAGTCTATCCTCTCTACTAGAACTGCGGAACACTCTTATCGTATGCTCAATATCTCGCTTGAGTTACTTTAGTTTTTGAATGGACTCTAGTAGTAACTGACGTTTAATACGCAGACTGACGTTTTCAAGTGCTTCACATCAAAAACAGTCGAATTACAATGGACGAAGCGGACATTTTGCCCACTAGAACTTCATATCTGCCAATAGGTAATTAAATTCTCGTTAATTAATCCGTTAGAATTTATCGACAAGAAGAAAGTTTATTTTGGAGTAATATTCCTATTTTGTAGGTTAGACTCATTACGTGTATGTCAATAAAGAAATTCTGCTGAATAATTTCCTCCGTCAATATTGCTGGTTGGGATGAAAGTTTAATACTTATTCGAATTATTAATTTTGTTTTGATATTTATTTATTCAGTCTGGGCTGCCATAGCGTCGGTTGGATGGTACATCCTGGGGGTTTTAGTGGCTCTTTTCTTCGCCTCTCCATACATAGCAGAAAAATACAAAAGTTGGAAGAACAAAAAAGACAAGCAAGAGTATGATTCTAAATACAAAAAGAGTGAGTATTGGATTATTATCTTTATCATACACAACTGCCATTGCAATTAATTTTTCCAATAGATCCTGACCTACAAGAGGAGCGATTGAGGGCAATTGAAGCAGCGAGACAACGAATGCAGTCGAAGTACAACGAGACTCTTGAGGAAGCAGAACGACGAAAAGAAGCTGTAAGCTAGTTATTTAAGGGTTTGAGTTTCCCCACACGTTTAAGGGATGTCATGAGTGACTTATCAAATCTTTTAGGAGAAAGCCGAAAAAATTCGAGAACTTGAAAAATTTAGAAATTCGACCGGACCATACAGATTAGGGGACACTCAATCAGGACCATCCACATCGAAACCTAAATACAATGGTGCGCATTTGAGCTATTAATTATCTCTTTTCATCAGGAATTTTTTTTTTCAATATATTTTGCAATTATTTCAGAATACAATCCACTGATGGGAGATACAACTAGGAACTACAAGCCCCCAAAACGCAGTGCCTGTCGCGGAGGTGGCTGTGGTGGTTCATAAATGCAATCTAAAAACTAATTGACTACTTAACTTGAGATAAAATCATTGACATTTACTTCTAACTCACGAGCATAATTTTTATTCATTTTTTAAGGACATAATTATTGAATTTTTATTATTAAAAATGTTGAACTGTTCTCACAAAAGTGAATCATGAATAAACAACTATTTACATTATCTTACAGAATGAATATTCCATGAATATTCAATAGCCATATTTATCATTGAGGCTGGTCTTACCATCTCCACTTTGATTTACAGGAGGAACCCACATAGAGTAGTCTTCACTATCCAAGTTGTCAGGGTAATTCTTTCCGATGTCCTTGAAAATTTTATCAGCTTTCTTCCTGCTGTTTCTCTTCTTCTGCTTGGGAATAATATCAGTCGAAATATCCTCTGCAATGCCTTTAACTTTCTCCTCCTGGAGTTCCGTAGACTCCTTAACTTCTAGAACATCCTCTGCAGGTGGCTTATCAACTTCGCTGGGCTTTATCAATCCATAACGATTCCCACTGTAAACACTCTTTTCCTTAGAAGTAATCTCTTCTGAATTTTGAACCATAAGCTTTGCTATTTTCTGCGATTTCTCACATTTCGCCTCACTTTTCGCTTCTGGAGTGGCTTTTAGTTCAGGCAAATTCGCTGGTTTAGTGATATTAATGAGTTTTCTCAATCCCTCCTCTTCCCTCTGTAGACGTACCAAATCTGATTTCATCTTGACGATTTCTGATTTATTGAGTAACAAAGTACTCAAATGCGACATGAAAGCATCCAAAGCATCTTCATTGGACTCATCATCCTGAGCACTCTTGGCTTTTCGATGGTTCTCCAGGGCACTTTCAATGCCGTCTATCTTCCTCTGTACATCCTCATGCTTCTCGATCAACGACGAGTAAGTTTCAACTTTGGCATCGAGTTTGCCAGCATTTCTCATCCTCTGCTCACGTTTTCTCTCGACAGTTCCAGTCCTGTCGAGGAAGTTATCCTCGTCCGAGTCGTAGTAGTCCTCCTCCTCCCAATTTCGTGACTTCCGTTTCCTACCCTCGTGGTTGGCCTGTCTCAGCAAGCCATGTCTGTCAAGGATCCTACAGGCTTCTAGGGCACACTGAATCACAGACTCTTTTTTCTTACCCTTCACCAGAGCCTCGGCTCTAGCAGTTCGTCCATTATCAATAGGCAGATCCACCCAACAGAGGAATTGACCCAGTCCTTTCTCCTCAGTCTGATACTGAAGATCATGTCCCTCTCTCTCGAACCATCCCCGCAGGGTCTTCTTGGGATCGTCCAGGAATAATTCTTCGTTGTTTGATTGAGCATAAGGGTTTTCTGTCAAGTCAGTCTCTTCATCGGCATCCTCACCCATTCCCCAGTCTACACCTTCAGACTCTTCCTTCTCTTTTCTTATTCTCTCCAACTCTGACTCCTCTTCCTGGCGCTCTTGTTCCAATTTCTCTAATTCCATCAATTCAAGCTTTCTTTGTTCCTGTAAAAATAGACAATAAATTATCATTATCATGCCACAGGTACTAATTGGATAAAGTAAAAAGAAGAAACCATTGCCAACTTTTTTTTTCAAAAGGCCTAATCAATTAATTCAAGGAAACTTACCCTCAATTCTGTCACCGAATACTCCGACTCCTCCTCTTCATCATCGGGTGGACTCAACAAAATAAATTTTCTCTGACTGCATCCAAACTTGATCATATGCCCACCCTTCAACTTTACATAAGTCTTCGGTCTGATTCGACAGTTATTCCAGAAGGTTCCGTGTGTGCTCTCCAGATCATACAAATAAAATCCGGGTCCATTCTTCGCATCCCCAGTCTCCCTGAACTGAAGGATAGCGTGATACCTGGAAATTGTTGGATGCTGAAGATGTATATCGCAGACTGGGAGTCTTCCAACGACGAAAAAGCTCTGCTTTGACAGCTCAATTGTATTCAAAATAACTCCAGACTTGAGCACTTCGGCTTTATATCCTGATGGAGGACGACCAGACCAGGAGGGTTCGTTATAAGCTAGAGGCAAGGGCTTTTTCTCTTCAGCTGGTGCAGTCTTTTCAGGTTCGATATCATCTGTCTCATTCTTCTCCTTCTGGTTGTCTTGTGAATCTTCACATGGAACATGTACTGGAACATTAGGTAGAGAACGAATTCCTGAAATTTTCCCTCGTCGAGGACCGATCATCAACGTTGGCTTCTTGAATGCTTCAGGAACTGACTCTTTAACCACTGATTCACTTTTATTACTCTCTTTCATTTCCGAAACATTCAGAGACTCTGAGCCTTGCAATGTTTCAGCGTTTTCATCACTTTGTTCCATTTCTAATATTTTCAATGTTCGCCGATACAATTTATTGTATTTATCTAATATTTTTAGGGTTATTTGACTTTTTCCTGTCGAAACGTAAATAATATTGGAAAGAGGTTAGAGCGAATAACTTGTTGCAGTAATATACGGTATGATACAAGCAGGTGTTGTCACTCCCAAAAACAGGGGACAAGTTCTCTCAGGCGGCACGAGACAGCGCGGCGGTCACTATCACCTTCCCCTCATCTCCATGTCATCCCCACTCTGCAGCTGTTCGGCACTGGTGGGACTATTTAAAAAATGATAATTTAAAACAGCAGGAATAAATGTAAAATATGGCCTTGGTTTATGGGATGTGTGGTATCTACATGACCTCAAAGTTTCAAAAATAGAATAAACTATAGAAGCATTACTCAGTCGCCAAAAATCAGGCAATAACAATAAATAAATTGATTCCTCTTATTTTTTATTAAAAAATAACAGCGACTTACAGCTGATGCAGCAGTTTTCGTAAACGAACCGGCACTCGAGCTGACGGGATTAGAAAACAGAACATAATTCAATGTATCTGATACTCCCATTCCCGTTTCAGAGATCCAATCGAAGTGTTTTTGATGGTCAAGACCAAAATCCACACGCTAAATTCTCTTCAATCAATTATTTTTCACTGACTATTGGATTTTACATGATTGTACTGTTTTTTTAAGAGAGAATTATTTATTAGGTTAAGAATTTTCGCAATTATCGTATCACGTCAAGTTGAGACTGCCCGTGGTGTTCTGTGCGCACGGACGGTTCGCGTGCGTATGCACGGAGTAT